>NC_058044.1:382500-410000 GCF_020085105.1 Siniperca chuatsi
TGTTCGTACATCTCTCTAAGAATGATTCAGCTCTTCACTCAAAGCTCTCTGCAGTCACAATCGTCTGTTAAACAATACTAATCTAATGTTAACGAACAGTAAAATAGAGCAGATACAGCGTGCGAGATGCCCCCCAGCGTCAAAGTAAGATTCGGGGAGGACTGAACGGAAAACATGGAGGCTGCTGCTGCCTTCACATCCTGCGCCTGTCACTGCGTTATTATTTATTGATCTGTTTATATTTGAACACTCGCTCGGAGCAGGTGGATCAGTTTACCCCCCCCCAAAAAAAAACCAACCCTGATGACCTCGTCAGTTGAATCGTTTCAGGAAGCAGAACATGTGACCGATGAAGCGTGTAACAGACGCAGCAGGTGGAGGTCGGAGGTGTCGATTCTCTCTGTATTCTGAGTGTGTGTGTGTGTGTGTGAGGACTCGACCTCGAAAGCAAACACACGTTTATATATCTTTAAATAAACATAGATACATATTTATATGTCACCTGACGTTCATGTCGTGGTGCCTTCAGGCTCGGGAGGCGGGGCAGGTGCTGGCTCAGGATGTGGACTCTCTGTCGGCCAGATTGACAGGCTCCGCCCCCTCCAGCCTTGACTCCGCCCAGCGTCTCGCCAAGGAGGTCGGGGTCCTCTCAGATGTACGTATGCTACCCATGATGCACTGCAGCCACTGATAAAACATGTCCTGTGTACCTGCTGTTTGACCCTGAGTTGTGTCTGTCAGGCTGTAGATAACACCCCCGTCCCTCAGTGGCAGCGCAGAGAGCTGCAGAGTCAGCTCCGAGCTCTGCAGAGGACCAGTAACACCACCGTCAGGAAACTGGAGACCAGAGAGGTGAACACACACACACACACACACACCTGAGACACACCTGAGACACTACAGTCATCAGTCAGCTGGTAGAGGGTTAAATAACGTCATCAGACGTAAAGAGAAACGTAACTATTTCAATCACACGCCGCTCAGTGCAGAGCGGCAGGTAACTGGGCGGCTCCGCCTTCACGGAGGTGCAGCAGCACAAAGGGTTAAAGCAGCGTGTAAAGGTGAGTATAGGTCAGAGGTGTGGTGACTCTCAGCCAATCACATCACTGCTCTCATCATCATATAATGATGTCACCAACACTTCAATAAACCATGAAACAGCTTTAATGTTAGAGACACGTCTTCTTCTGTGGTGTGAGCTCATCTGATCGGACCTCCACCTGTTTGTCGTCCTCCACCTGTCGTCGCACCGCCGCTGAAACAGAACTGGGATTATCTGACAGAGACAGAAGCTGGAGCTGCTTAAAACCTGCAAGCTGACGCTCAGAGTCCGTCCCGCCAGCGTCACTTCCTGCGTTTGCAAACAGGAAGCAGAAATACAGGAAGTACTTCAGATGAGCTCCGATGTTTTGGTGGTTTTATTGATTCTGCAGGAGGAATATAATCTATAATCAATAAAATGATCACGTGGAGTTTTAGAAGACAAACCCACGTTTTCTGTCGCTGCTCTGACTGTTTTCCCATCATGCTTTGCACAGGCTGCAGCTTTAGCTCAGGCTCTGCTGGAGAAGAGCGGCAGGAGGGATCTGCAGGTGGACTCTGTGGAGACGGACTCTCTGTCGGTAAGAACAACCTGAACTCTGTCTGACAGGTAAACGCTGCAGAGGTGGCGCCTGCATTTCCCATAATGCATCTGGATTTCATTAGCGCCTCCAGTTTGCATCACAGACTGTATGTTAGGCAGTTGTAGTCTGATGACATCACTATGACATCACCTGTCCTGCTGTTTCCTGTCAGATTGTGATGAAGACGGTGAATCAGCTGAGCGCTGCAGCTCCTCACAGTCACGTGATGCTGCTCGCTCACCAGAGGCATTCTGGGAAGGTTCTGTGTGCCTGTCAGGTTCCCAAGGTAACGATGACACATCTGTGAGTGACATGGGGGGGGCAGGGGCATGGCTTTGTTAGACGCGTCTGATTGGCTGTCCTCTCCCTCCTCAGGACTCGGCGTCCCTCTCAGCCTCTGATTGGGCGGTGGCGGTGTGTCGTCACCTCGGGGGGAGCGCCGGCGGCTCTGCGCTGGTTGCCAAGGGAACAGGAAGCAGCAGTGACATCACTGAGGCTCTGAGGTGGGCGGAGGAGTTCGCTCGCCAGAAAACACGCTGATGATGTCATAAAGTGAGAGATTACATCATTCTGACATCACAGCGCCTCCTGCTGGTGGCTGCTGGGAGCTGAGGGGGACAGGCACCTGCAGCACTCAGGAACTGTTTCCTGTTTGGACAGGAAGTGTGGGGGCGGGGCATACGGGATCACTTGAAAGTGAGAACCAATGAGACATCCGTTTGGGGGAGAGGGGTGTGGCCTGACTGTGGTGGACGGGACGTCCCTGTGCTGCTGTCAGCCAATCAGAAAAGCTTTAATAAGCAGTTGTCCATTTTGTTAGCATGCTAATGGTTAGCTTTATATCAGTACTGTCATTTTATTGCAGGATTTTACATGCTAATGTTTGTTAGCATGCTACATATTTCCTCAGGCTGCAGTCTGTGCTGCTGTTGAACTGAGATGAGTTTCTGATGCTTTGATGGACAAAATATCAGAAACGGCGTTAAAAACGTCATGAAGGAGGATTCACTGTGTCAGCAGGTCGACCTGCTAAACTGAGACTATTCATTTGGATTATTTAAACATTTAAAATTCTGAAATGATTCTACATCCTGTAACATGTTTATTACAGGATGTATCACAGGTTTATTATTTAAAACTGATTATATTTTAACATTTCTTTGTTTAACAATAAATCACTGCTCACACAGATTCACTGGTTCGTTCTCTTTATTGTTTAGTCAACGCTTCTGTAATAAGGCTTACAGTTTATTAATAAGGCATCAGGTGTGACAAACAACAAAAGCTAAAACAAGAAATGATCCAGTTAAAAACAAAGAAACAGGAGAGTCTGCTGGACCAATCAGAACACGAGTAACTGTCACTTTAACTCTCTCTCTATTGGTCGCGTGTAATCAGGATGCAAACATGTAATAGCTGGTTAATAACACTGTCATGTAGTTGTAAGCAGATTAGTTAATAACTGTAATAAGTTGTCTTCATAGGAGAATTTATAAGAAATACTGAACATTAATAAAGACTTACACAGCTGCTCACAGCTACATGACAGTCTGTTAGAAACCATGTTCACATACTGATGATGAAGGAAGTCTGTAATGAATCATCATCATGTCTGAACACTTCCCTCATGATTACAATATAACATATAAACCAGACTCCATTCACCACATGTAGAATATTTCAGCCTGCTGTGAGTTCAACTCTCCAGCAGCAGGTCTGCTGTGCTCAGAACCAGAACCAGATCCGGGATGGTTCTTCAGAGCAGAGACACGTTTGGAGGCTCAAAGTCAGAGCGGCGGCCATGTTTATCTACAGTCACCGTGTCTGTAAAACGTTCACAGTGTGAAGCTTCGTACCTCCGTCGTGCTGAGCTCCACGGTTCCTGTGTTCTTATTCCAGCGTTTCGAATGTGTCTATGAAGAGGAAACAATCATCATCATCATCACCACCACGAAGATGGATCAGTGCGGTGGTCTGTGAGGACTACAATAGTTTACAAACAGTTTACTGACGACCAGCAGCAGAGGTCAGGGGTCACAGAGGTCAGGGGTCACAGAGACGAGGAAACCACCCACAGGTCTGAGTTACCTGATCCAAATTTAATATTAATATATGTTTTATACTTGAAACAGACGTGAATATCAGTAAAACCATTTAAAGCAAATCGCTTGTTTTGGGGCTGAATTTAACTGTAAAACTGTTCACTGTACGACTTTAAAGTGCAGCGTTCATCTACTTGTGTACCAAAAAAAAGTACAGTACACTATAATTTTAATTTAAGTTGTAAGTACAATACAGAAGAAACTGCACATACAAAGTTTCACACATAAGTACATTTTTTACTTATTAGTATTTTAGTAATTATTGTTCATCTTTTATAAACATATTTTCAGTGCAGTACTACAGTGGTTGTATTTGAGTATGTATACTAATAATAAACACTACTGCAGTTGTCAACATATTTAAATTATATAAAACAAATATTTCTATTATATTAAATGTTTATGATTGTCCAAAAAATCTTTGGTAATATATTTATATATATATATATAATCTACAATCTATCTATAATCTACTTGACATTTTTCACGTATTTGTTAAGTTGTACTAAATATATATTGAACATAGTATGTAAAAGACACTTGAAGTACATTAATCATGAATATACACGAAAGTATAACTGGTTTTTAAAAAACATTTCTACAGTGATTTGCAGTCAGACGTCTAACACACAAAACAATAGAAGCTCAAGTCCAAGCAGCAAACGCTGAGGAAACGCTGAAGAAACGCAGCAGGAAACGCAGCAGGAAACGCTGAGGAAACACTAAGGAAAGGCAGCAGGAAACGCAGCAGGAAACACAGCAGGAAACGCTGAGGAAAGGCAGCAGGAAATGCAGCAGGAAACGCTGAGGAAACGCTGAGGAAAGGCAGCAGGAAATGCAGCAGGAAACGCTGAGGAAAGGCAGCAGGAAACGTAGCAGGAAACGCAGCAGGAAACGCTGAGGAAAGGCAGCAGGAAACGCAGCAGGAAACACAGCAGGAAACGCTGAGGAAACACTAAGGAAAGGCAGCAGGAAACGCAGCAGGAAACGCTGAGGAAACGCAGCAGGAAACGCTGAGGAAACACTAAGGAAAGGCAGCAGGAAACGCAGCAGGAAACACAGCAGGAAACGCTGAGGAAAGGCAGCAGGAAACGCAGCAGGAAACACAGCAGGAAACGCTGAGGAAAGGCAGCAGGAAATGCAGCAGGAAACACTGAGGAAACGCTGAGGAAAGGCAGCAGGAAATGCAGCAGGAAACGCTGAGGAAAGGCAGCAGGAAACGCAGCAGGAAACGCAGCAGGAAACGCTGAGGAAAGGCAGCAGGAAACGCAGCAGGAAACACAGCAGGAAACGCTGAGGAAACACTAAGGAAAGGCAGCAGGAAACGCAGCAGGAAACGCTGAGGAAAGGCAGCAGGAAACGCAGCAGGAAACACTGAGGAAAGGCAGCAGGAAACGCTGAGGAAAGGCAGCAGGAAACGCAGCAGGAAACACAGCAGGAAACGCTGAGGAAACACTGAGGAAAGGCAGCAGGAAACGCTGAGGAAAGGCAGCAGGAAACGCAGCAGGAAACACAGCAGGAAACGCTGAGGAAACACTAAGGAAAGGCAGCAGGAAACGCAGCAGGAAACGCTGAGGAAAGGCAGCAGGAAAGGCAGCAGGAAACACAGCAGGAAACGCTGAGGAAACACTGAGGAAAGGCAGCAGGAAACGCAGCAGGAAACGCTGAGGAAAGGCAGCAGGAAACGCAGCAGGAAACACAGCAGGAAACGCTGAGGAAACACTAAGGAAAGGCAGCAGGAAACGCAGCAGGAAACGCTGAGGAAAGGCAGCAGGAAACGCAGCAGGAAACACAGCAGGAAACGCTGAGGAAACACTGAGGAAAGGCAGCAGGAAACACAGCAGGAAACGCTGAGGAAACACTGAGGAAAGGCAGCAGGAAACGCTGAGGAAACACTGAGGAAAGGCAGCAGGAAACGCAGCAGGAAACGCTGAGGAAACGCAGCAGGAAACGCAGCAGGAAAGGCTGATGAAGTGAACACAGATTTGAACTTTTCTGCCTCGATCCACACAGAGTTAAGTCACACATCCAGACATGAAAATCATTCTCACCTCGTGGATGATGAATCCGACCGTGTGCATGTCCTTCCTCTTCTTCCTCAAGTGTCTGCGGTTCCTCTGGATCACAACGACCACGAGGCTGCAGCCAGGTTACAGATCTCCAGCCGGGGGTAATGTTGCAGGAAGTCAGAGAACGACATCCTGGAAGACAGAGCAGAGGGTTTCTCTTCACACAGAAGACCTGATGATAAAGTTCAGGTAGTTTGTAAAGTTTTATCAGAACTCTCTGTCCTCGTGGAACTGAGAGGAAACAGCCTTTTGACAGTTTAATCACGCTTTATAGTCAGAAAATAACAATTAATTTAATTTAACAAGAAACAAAACTGTTATTTTGCTCACAGCAAAATCATAATGTGCATAAATCACAGTGCAGAGAGCACACAGTAACCACTAGATGGCAGCAGTGTATTCAGCAGTGCATCATCTCTGGACTCTCAGACTCCACCCTGCTGAGGCAGACAGCAGGGTGGAGCCAGGTGACAAAACAAGCTGACTGAGCTCCAGGCGTTAACATGATACCTGCTCAGGTAACTCAGTCAGTCATGTTTTTACAGCATGAAAATCCAAACAGGAGTCATCAGTTTACAGAAATACCATTAAAGTACTCATTTGTACCCATATACTTGAGTATGTAGACAGCCTGTATTTCCATTTAGTCAAACTGTCCCCAACAGCTGAATCAGCTGCTATGTATATGTGTGTGTGTGTGTGTGTGTGTGTGTGTGTATACATACATACATACATACAAATATATCATATTTTATAAGCTGATGATATGCTTTGTTTTTAAAACCTTAATCTGTAAAATTACCAGTAAATCCAGCGGTCAGGTGAAATATAAAAAATCTAAAAGTAGCAGAAAATGGAAATACTCAAGTCAAGTACCTCAAAATTATACTTAAATAGAGTACTTTAGTTACTTTCCACCACTGCGTGTCAACAGAGGAACCACCCAAACTGATCACCATCTATACACACACAACCCACGCACAGGTGTGTTTAACACACTGTCATTATCTTCATTGTCCTCATCTTCATCATCATCATCATCGTCAGCTTTTAAACAGTGAAATGTGATCCTCATGTTGAACATTACACACCAATACTACAACACGGCAGCGGCGGATGGCCGCCCCCTTGCTCACGGTGGGATCTGTTGGGTCTCTGTAATTAGTATTATAAAGAGTTCGGTCTGGACCTGCTCTGTAGGAAAAGTTCAATGAGATAACTTCTGTTGTGAGCTGGCGCTGTATGAATACAATTTAATTCAATAGTGTGTGTGTGTGTGTGTGTGGAACAATAAATGTGAAGAATGCAGCGAGCGTTGAGGAGGACGTGTAGCAACAAACACCTGAACACACAGTCTATTATCACCTGTACAACGCCACATGTCACAGCTGATCACCGGTTACTGGAGCTGTGCTACTGGTTATACTGGGAGAGAGACTTTAAATGCTGAACAGCCCCATCCACATACTTTGGAGTACTTTTGGTCTGGGCGTGTTTTGTAGTTTAGTTTTAATGAAAGGAAATCCTAGTTTTTTAAGTTTCCCCAAATAAAACTTTGAGGCAACATTTGCATTAACTGTATTCTAATAGTGATGTTTCAGAGATACAAAAACAGAAGAACGAAGCGATAAACATCAAAGTCAACTTGTTGAAAACCCTGTTAAAAATGCTGCGGCTCAGATTGGTGACGTGACACCAGCGGCCAGAAACACGGACTCAAGGATCCCACAAGCTTTGGTTTCATTCTAACACCAATGCTGTGCCCGAAGTCATCGCTGCTCCCGACTCGTTATGCAGGGAGTTCTCTGAAGGAGGCTGCATAGTGAGCTCATCGGCACAATGAAATAAACACTTTCAGACTCCACTCGGGTCATTTTGTCTGCGCCGTCATGAAAACGTGGCAAATCAACGTCGTCGTTCTTTCAGCGCAACGCATGATGGTAAATACCGCGTGGTTAGTGACCATCAGTTGTACACTACTTTTCACAATGCATTCTGGGATGCTTTGAGGGTATAATAATTCTCACTATGCTTTCGGACAGCACTACTACATGATGACCTCACTATATATTGAGTAGTGAGTGATTTCAGACTCAGTCAGGTCCTTCTTGGCGTAGGCCTTCTCCGGCAGGGCGCTCCAGAACTCCCTCCCCTCCCCCGAGTGGACGAACAGCAGCTCTCCGTCTTTAACCGGCAGACGGTCGTCCATCACCACGTCCACCCACTCCCCGAACTGCCAGACCTACAGACCAGAGAGACAGACAGCTGACTGGACATCCGTCGGTCTGATTCTAATTCTGCTGGTCTTCTGTTTTCAGCTTTCTGAAGCTAGCAGCTAGCTGTCAGCCTCAGTCTATGTACCTACGAGCACTGGGGGGCACCAAAGTCTACATGTAGCAGCTTTAAATGAAACCTTTCAAACTAACAACAAATCTGAAAGGTCTCATTATCCTGAGTTCATACATGAGATGATCTAAAGAGTAACGGGAGGGAGGCATGATGCAAATCCCACGTAGAATTTTATTTATTTTTTAAATAGTAGAATAGTAATTGTAGTGTTAATATTAATAAATAAGTAATAATAGGAATGACAGCTATAGGAATAATAATGACAGTATTAGTAACAGGGTCAATAACAACAACTGTAGTAGCAGTTGTCGAGCAGGAACACGGGGGCAGCAGGTGGCCCACAACCACAGATCCAGACTCTGCAGGAACACGGGGGCAGCAGGTGGCCCGCAACCACAGATCCAGACTCTGCAGGAACACGGGGGCAGCAGGTGGCCCACAACCACAGATCCAGACTCTGCAGGAACACGGGGGCAGCAGGTGGCCCGCAACCACAGATCCAGACTCTGCAGGAACACGGGGGCAACAGGTGGCCCGCAACCACAGATCCAGACTCTGCAGGAACACGGGGGCAGCAGGTGGCCCACAACCACAGATCCAGACTCTGCAGCTCCGGAGGCAGAAATACCTGCTGAAAGCGACAGAAGACACACACAGCCTGCAGACACTACTCAGGGCAGCTGACTTGTTTTTCACCAAACTTACACTCTTCCCTTTCACAAAACGTGACTCAGATGTTCTCTGTGTTTCTTACTCTTCACAAGATCTGTGCAATAATTCCAACCTGTTTGTACTCTGTACGCGTGCAAATGACAAATAAAGTTATGTGAACTGGAGGTCTGTGTGTCAGTCTGCCAGTCTCTTCAGTTACTGGAACCAGTTCTTTCAGTCTGACTGGCTGCACACACAATAGCCTGGCTTGTGTTACACTGACGGTGTTTCTGATCTCAGTGTTCATTGCTGGAATAAAGACTAGTAGCTAACTTTTTATTTTATTATTTTTATTTTTTCGTGAGTTTCACGGCCACTGTAGTTTCTCCTACACGCTTGAAAGGGGAGGGCGAGGCGAGCGGGATTCACATGGTTGCAAACAGCAGTTTCACCACTAGTAAAGGTCCAGTGTGGAGGATTTAGTGGCATACTAAATCCTCCACACTGGACCTTTACTTAAGTAAAATTTTGAATGCAAGACTTTTACTTGTAACAGAGTATTTTTATATTGTGGTATTTCCATATGATGAAACAGATATAGTCATTTTTTTGCTGAAAACCACATATCTCCAAATTTGGTGATTTTGAATTTTTCAGATAAACTGAAAGATTAAAGATACACCAAAGAGTTTTTGACAACTAGGGGCGCTATAGAGGATTGTTTTTATGAGGAAGGATGATTTTATGATTCACACAGTGAGTTTAAGTGAGAAACACTGAATGTAAACAGAAACATTTAGAAGAAAACAGAGATTTAAATGTTCCTTTATTGGATGAGAAAACTTAAACTAAATACTTTTTAAATCCATTGGATTATCTGCTTTATGTGCTGTCACAAGCTGAAAACAGACCTTTTGTTATTATAAGTTGATACATGGTTTTCACAGGACACGGATGAAAATGTAATGGCACTAATGTAGCCTGATGGCAGGTAAACTGTAACAGTAATGATGATGAACACACGTTTGTTTGAAGGTTTTTAGCAGACTGGAACAATAAAGCAGCTGCACTGGAAAACACTCGTTACATGATACTCAGGGAACTGACAGCAGCAGTGATGAGACTGTAGACGAGTCTTTCTAACTGATGACGTGTTGTTGTGTTGGTGTTCGTTCTCACCCAGAGCTCCCTGACAGATGTCGGTCCTGGAACTTGGGGTCGGAGGTCAACTCGTGCACAGGAAACACAACACACATCAGTGACAGACTGAAGCAGCTGCAGGTAATATCGGCCACATTTACACCTGTTCACTTCAAATGATCCGCCCATGATGCCTGAGGCGGCTCAGCGGAAATGGAGTTAGCAGAGTTAAGAAGAAGCATTCGCCCAATGTAGAACAGGGAGAACAGGAAATACATTATTCCAAGATGGCTACCCCCACTTCTGAACTTGTTCTCACACCACATAAATATCCTAAATTCTTTTCTTGTGTTTAGTGGTTTGTTAACAAGTTTACATCTCTGAATATCTCACAATTACAAATCGGAGCCGACCTGCACACTGTTCATGTGAACAGCTGAGGTCGACACCACGAACGTCCTCCAGGAGAGACTGAACACGAGAACTTTTCTACATTTGTTCGATTCATGATGTCAAGACTTCGAAGACACACAGAGTTGTTGGAGAGAGATCAGGGCTCACGAAGCTCAGTGTGGACGTTTACAACTGACAGAAACACAGACGGGGACGAACCACACGACGTATGAACTAGTTGGTCTGAAGGAGATCTTAAAACATCACAGCTTTTAAACAGAACTTTAGTGGCCCCCCGGCCTTTAATCCCGGACAAAGTCTCCACTTGTACAAAGAGAAATATCTCAACTCTAACACTCAGATCTCCAGAAAATCTCCTGCTCTCCAGTGGATGAACCCTATAGATTTGAATGACTCTGTGATCTTTCCTGTAGCGCCACCTTCAGGACAAACTGTACATGTTCAGACTGTAACAGGTAAATGATCAGGATGTGTTTGTAATGAACTCTGAAGCCTGTAGGGGGCGCTAACAGGACTACAGACTCACTCAGACAAAGTCAAACTGTCCTGTCAGTTTAACTTTGAGAGGACTGAATGAAACAGTCTCATCTCATGGAGCTTTCAAACACATCACATGATCTTCATCAGCAGTTGCCCAGTCGTCTCACAATTACAGATGTTCAAATCTCCACCTTTTCTGAGTGCTTTAAGGACGTCCATGTTGGCTCAGTTTCAAAGTTCATTCTTGACCTTGGAATTATGAATTATTAAAATCTTGAACATTTAAGCATAATTTAATTTCCAGAATAAAAATGTCTCTGCATCCAGCTGATCAAACTTAACTGAAACCCTTTTATGTTTTCTCTGCTCAGCTCCTCCCACCTCAGACACTCATTATAATGGGAGTCGCCCAGTTTAACCACAGCTCCCATTGTCAGTGTGCTGCTGGGTGTTGGCATCAGCAAACTGTCTCTGATGAAAGATTCATGAGAATCGTGTTAGAACGCAGGCGTCATGTCACCTGAGCAGCTCGTCTGCAAATAAATATAATAATCTGGAATAATAATCTGCTGCAGCATGTTTTTCAGATCTGTCAGCTGGTTTTCATCCAAACAAACAGCTCGGATCTGTGAGAGAAACCAGGCTGAACAGACTCTTCAGCTTGTAGCTTTATCTGCCGCAATAACGTCATCTGTTTACTGATAAACATGTTTCTGGTCTGCTGCCAGATTCACATGAGCTGAACAGGCCGAGCAGGCGCTGCAGCTAATTCTACGGTTAGGGTTAGGCCTGTCGGCCCATACTTACAGATGGGCCCAAGACAGTGGAGACAAATTCATCACGGCCTTGAACTCACCTGATATGATGAATGACATATCAGTATATAACCAAAATCAATACGTCCCTACCAGAGATGGTGTAAAAAAAAAAGGCCATTGATGATATCAATGATATTTCATAAGGCAGCTGTTAAAGCTAACCTTATAAAACAAAAACGGAAGCCTATTAAAAAGCTAAACGCCAACAAATGGTTTGATCAATGCGAGACCATCAGAAAAACAGCAAATGAAAAACATCGACAACCAAACAACCCAGCCTTACGCATCAGGTACAACGACATTTTAAAAACAAATAGAAACGTACAATTAGAAACAAAAAACTAAATTATACCCACAGGAAACCTGAAGATATTGAAAACGCTATTAATCAGAATCAGTTCTGGGATCTGTGGAACAACTTCAACACAAAGCAGCAACAAGCAACAACATGGCAAACAAGCAAACAACATGGTGACATCTGGAGAGCACATCTGTACAAAGACATTCCAATAAATCAAATTAATTCCGATCAATGTATTATAAAAGAAAAACTCCAAACATTAGAAGAAACAATTAAAGACAACCAAAATCCCCCTGATTTCCCAATTACTTGGGAAGAATTGACCACACAGACAGAGTCTCTCCAGCCAAGGAAAGCTTGTGGTCCGGACTGCATTAAAAACGAAATGCTGAAATGCAGCACCCCAGAGATGCAGGGTGCCGTGCTGAAGCTGTTCAATATCGTCCTTCAGTCAGGATGTTTTCCCGACATCTGGTGCAAAGGGCTCGTTTCCCCCGTTCATCAGAGGGGGGACCAATCAGAGCCTGTAACTACCGAGGCGTCTGTGTCAGCAGCTGTAGGTAAACTGTTCTGTCGTATTCTGAATAAAAGAATACTAGATTTCCTTGAAGACTCCATCCTGAGTAAAAATCAAATTGGCTTCCTCCCAAAACACCGCAGCACCGACCATGTGTACACCCTTCACACTTTAATTAACAAACATGTACACCAAACAGGAAATAGTAAGATATTCGCTTGTTTTAGTGACTTCAAGAAAGCTTTCGACTCTATTTGGCACGATGGGCTCTATCACAGACTTCTATGTTGTGGTATTGGGGGCAAAATGTATGATCTATTTTCCAAATACACTGATAACAGTGTATTTGGAAAATAGGTGTGTTGTTAAAATTGGAGACAAACTGAATCCTTCACCCAGTGAAGAGGTGTTCGTCAGGGCTGCAACTTAAGCCCGACTGTATTTAATGTGTATATAAATTAACTTGCTGTACAGTTGGATCAGTGTGCTGCTCCTGGCCTCTCCCTCCTAGATAGAGAGGTGAAGGCTCTGTTTTACGCTGATGACCTTGTAACCAAGTGCAGGCTCAGTGACCACAAACTGGCATCGAAACAGGAAGACACAAAAAATCCTGGCAACCAAAAGAAAACAGAATATGTGGTTGCTGTTGGACAGGTGAGGTGAGACAGGTGAGACAGAGATGCACGTCCTCCTACAGTGTTCAACATTCAATGAAACAAGGAACGTTTACTTTAACAAGTTCAACTCTCTGATCTCAGATTTTAAAAAGCTCAACATTATCCTGCTGATCAATATGTATCAACACAACACACACACACACACACACACACACACACACACACACACAGCACTCTTCTTCTGTTACTACAATACTTCAAATAAAATGTGCAAACACTGCAATACTTGAAATAATTGTGCAATATTCTCTTTTCAGTTTAAAATTCCCTATTTATTGATATTTATTCATTCTTCTATTACTGCTGTGCAATATCCACCGTCTCATAATCATCTTAATAAACTACACTAAACTTGGCAGTTCATGTTACTTATATTATTACATTGTATTATTATACCGTACATACTTATCATCAACCTGTAAACCCACTTTGCACTTTACACTTATTTTAATTTTATACTTTTACCCACTTTGTACTTAATTTATCTGACCTGTATTATAGCGTATTATATTTTGATTTGCTTAGTGCTTCTCTTCCTGTGTGCATTGACGTGACAGTGAGCTGCTGTAGCAAAAGAGTTTCCCCTCAGGGATCAATAAAGGATTTCTGATCTGATTCTGGTTAATGCCTGTTTCCCATGCCAATAAAGCCCAATTGAACTGAATTGAATTGAGACAGCGATATAGAATATACAGTAGTGCAATACAAATTCCACATAAGATTTTTAAATAATAATAATGCAATGGTAGTGGTAATATTAATAAAGTAATAATAATAGGAATGACAGCTATAGGAATAATAATGTCAGCATCAGTAACAGAGCCAATAACATCAACTGTAGCAGCAGTTGTCGAGCAGGAACACGGGGGCAGCAGGTGGCCCACAACCACAGATCCAGACTCTGCAGGAACACGGGGGCAGCAGGTGGCCCACAACCACAGATCCAGACTCTGCAGGAACACGGGGGCAGCAGGTGGCCCACAACCACAGATCCAGACTCTGCAGGAACACGGGGGCAGCAGGTGGCCCACAACCACAGGCAGGAACAGGGGGTGGCCCACAACCACAGATCCAGACTCTGCAGCTCCGGAGGCAGAAATACCTGCTGAAAGCGACAGAAGGAGAGAGGAGAGAGACGAGAAAGCACAGAACTACGGGAGAGAGAAGATGTCGAGTTAGTAACATGCAGTAATGGGATAAAAATGCATACAGATGGAGAGGGAGAGGAGGAGAGAGGTGCATCATGCGAAGTGTCCCGGCAGTCTAGGCCTATAGCAGCATAACTAAGGGATGGTTCAGGACTCGCCCAAGCCAGTCCTAACTATAAGCTTTATCAAAGAGGAAAGTCTTAAGCCTACTCTTAAATGTGGAGAGGGTGTCTGCCTCCCAAACCAGGAAGCCATAGACACCTCAAACCAAACTCCATATACAAAATCCTGATTTTTAATTGCTCCTCACTTATTCCCAAAGATTTCTAAAAGACATTTTTAGAAACATCAGCAAGACCTCTTCAATTCAGTATACATACTTTTTGTGACAGTAAAATAAATAAAAACTGTAGTTAAGGAAAGATATAAGATGATAAAGGTGTTTAAGTTTTAGAGGAGTGGAAATGTTTTTATTCTCAGGTGATTCTCCAGATTCTTCCAAGAGTCAGCTGCACTAAAATCCCTTTTTCCTAAATCAGGTCTGGTGTGGTGTTCCTGAAGCATCATCAGTGGTGATTTAAGTTAGTTAAGTAGATTGGTAAATCAAGTATACTAATTTAAAAAGATTGGATTTATTGAAATTAAGTTTTTCTTACATGAATTATATATGTGCAGAGAGGCCTGTAAAGTTTGTAAAAAAAAAGTTGCCAGTTTCTTTTAATGAAGTCTGGCGTCAGGACATGACTAGTTTTGTTGATCTGTATCTTTCCTCTGAGTCTGTACCGAACTTCATTAGAATAATGAGTGTTTTTATCTTCACTAACCGTGGGTCTCTTCCAGGCCACCCCTCGGACCTTGTGGGAGCTCGGCCCAGCTTGTTGAAGCCCAGGGAGGGCGGGCAGCGCCGGGAGCGTGTCGTCCTGAAACAGGCGGCCCATCTGCGGTGGTGGCCGCGATGCCCAACATGCTGCTGTTTTGGAGGGTCTTGAGGTTGCAGGTGTGTGATGCCAAGAAGGGATTGTTCACTCTGCTGGGTTTAAAAGACAGACTCAAACCTGACAGGGTGACAGGTAAGACTTTAGGTAAGTACCTTCAAAATTAATCGGAGGCAGCTATATTATATTTAACCTTCATCCATCAGGAAGAACAAGCAGTTAAAGAAACTCTGTTGACGTCTGTTGACACACGGGTGCTTTTATTGTGGAAACTGCATGTCTGACTTCCGGTTTTGTTGTGTGAAATCTGTCAACATGAAGCAGGAAGGGAGTTCCTGCTGGCTTAGAAACAAAACCCACACAAAAAGTTTCATTCTTTTAACCTTCGTCACTCTGTCCACCCCTCTGCCTGTCTGCCTGCCTGTCTATCTGTCTGAATGTCTCTCTGCCTGTCTGTCTGTCTGTCTGTCTCTCTGCCTGTCTGTCTGTCTGAATGTCTCTCTGTTTGTCTGTCTGTCCACCCCTCTGCCTGTCTGTCTGTCTGTCTGTCTGTCTCTCTGCCTGTCTGTCTGTCTGAATGTCTCTCTGTCTGTCTGTCTGTCTGTCTGTCTCTCTTCCTGTCTGTCTCTCTGAATGTCTCTCTGCCTGTCTGTCTGCCTGTCTGTCTGTCTGAATGTCTCTCTGCCTGTCTGTCTGAGTGTCTCTCTGCCTGTCTGCCTGTCTCTCTGCCTGTCTGTCTGTCTGAATGTCTGTCTGTCCACCCCTCTGCCGGTCTGTCTGTCTGCCTGTCTCTCTGCCTGTCTGTCTGTCTGAATGTCTCTCTGTCTGTCTGTCTGTCCACCCCTCTGTCTGTCTGTCTGTCTGTCTGTCTGTCTGTCTGTCTCTCTTCCTGTCTGTCTCTCTGAATGTCTGTCTGCCTGTCTGTCTGTCTGAATGTCTCTCTGCCTGTCTGTCTGAGTGTCTCTCTGCCTGTCTGCCTGTCTCTCTGCCTGTCTGTCTGAATGTCTGTCTGTCCACCCCTCTGCCGGTCTGTCTGTCTGTCTGTCTGTCTGTCTCTCTGCCTGTCTGTCTGTCTGAATGTCTCTCTGTTTGTCTGTCTGTCCACCCCTCTGCCTGTCTGTCTGTCTGTCTGTCTGTCTCTCTGCCTGTCTGTCTGTCTGAATGTCTCTCTGTCTGTCTGTCTGTCTGTCTGTCTCTCTTCCTGTCTGTCTCTCTGAATGTCTCTCTGCCTGTCTGTCTGCCTGTCTGTCTGTCTGAATGTCTCTCTGCCTGTCTGTCTGAGTGTCTCTCTGCCTGTCTGCCTGTCTCTCTGCCTGTCTGTCTGTCTGAATGTCTGTCTGTCCACCCCTCTGCCGGTCTGTCTGTCTGCCTGTCTCTCTGCCTGTCTGTCTGTCTGAATGTCTCTCTGTCTGTCTGTCTGTCCACCCCTCTGTCTGTCTGTCTGTCTGTCTGTCTGTCTGTCTCTCTTCCTGTCTGTCTCTCTGAATGTCTGTCTGCCTGTCTGTCTGTCTGAATGTCTCTCTGCCTGTCTGTCTGAGTGTCTCTCTGCCTGTCTGCCTGTCTCTCTGCCTGTCTGTCTGAATGTCTGTCTGTCCACCCCTCTGCCGGTCTGTCTGTCTGTCTGTCTGTCTGTCTCTCTTCCTGTCTGTCTCTCTGAATGTCTCTCTGCCTGTCTGTCTGCCTGTCTGTCTGTCTGAATGTCTCTCTGCCTGTCTGTCTGCCTGTCTGTCTGTCTGAATGTCTCTCTGCCTGTCTGTCTGAGTGTCTCTCTGCCTGTCTGTCTGCCTGTCTGTCTGTCTGAATGTCTCTCTGCCTGTCTGTCTGAGTGTCTCTCTGCCTGTCTGTCTGTCTGAATGTCTCTCTGCCTGTCTGTCTGAGTGTCTCTCTGCCTGTCTGTCTGTCTGAATGTCTCTCTGCCTGTCTGTCTGAATGTCTCTCTGCCTGTCTGTCTGAGTGTCTCTCTGCATGTCTGTCTGCCTGTCTGTCTGTCTGAATGTCTCTCTGCCTGTCTGTCTGAGTGTCTCTCTGTCTGCCTGCCTGTCTGTCTCTCTGTCTGTCTGTTCACCCCTCTCATGAAAATGTTTTTACAGGAAAAATAACTTAAATGATCAAAATAGTTGCAAATTAATTTTCTGTCAATTGACTAATCGTTTCAGCTGTACTTGTGTCAATTGTTGGGGAGTTTAGTTTATACCAATAAATATTTTTTATAAACTCTTCTAGTAACTGAAGCTGTCAGATAGATGCAGTAGCAAGTAGCATAAAGTACAAGTACCTCACATTTGTATTTATGGACTTTACTTGAGTAAATGTACGTAGTTTTGTTCCACCACTGTATTTCACAATAAAAGAGCTTAAATTAAGGGCGGCCCAGTGGCTCAGTGGATATGAACTAAAACAGGTTTGAATACTTTGTTTCTACTGTCTGTGATAAAATGTACAAAAACACTTTCAGAGAGAGAAAGATCCATCTGCACATTTCTGTGTGTTGTGATATGTTTGTTTTTATATCTTTTTAATCATCTCAGATTTATCTTTCGACCTTTTATGAGGTCCCGACCCCCGGGTTGGGAGGCTCCTTTTTTAGCTCTCCCTGACAAGAATGTTGACAATTCCGCAAAAAAACCCAGGTTAAAGTCACCTGAACACAACTCGGCCTCTAGTGGTGAAACTGCAGTTTGCAGCCATGTGAACACCGCTCGCCTCGCCCTCCCCTTCCAGGTGTGGAGGAGAAACTACGGTGAAGCGAAACTCGCGGAAAACGTGAACGGCCCAATCTAGAGCCGGTGTTTGGTTTGTCCGTTCTGGGCTCCTGTAGAAACATGGCGGTGCAACATGGCGGCCTCCATGGAAGGGGACCCGCTCCCTCTGTAGATATAAAGGCTGATTCTAAGGTAACGAAAACACAACGTTTATTATTTTCAGGTGATTAAACACTAATGAAAACGTACTTATGAATATTCCATTTCTGCCGACAGCTGCTCCGACATGTTGCACGCTGGTACTTTAAGCACCAAATCACAGTAAGTGATCAGTAAGTAAATTTAGCTTTAGCTAATGTGAGCTGTGGCTATCTCAGCAGCTAGCTTTCACTTGATTAGCTCTCGTACTTAAGCTGTTAACTGTTTCTATGTGACTGAGTGCAGTAACTCTTTACCAAACCAGACTTCAGTTACCGCAGTTTGGCTTTTAGCTCTGTTTTGTTTTCTCAAACATTAGACATTTATACTTTTTTACTACATAATATTTTATGTAGTAAAATAGAAGTCAAAAACTAAGATTCAGGTCTAAACTCAATGACATGCAGTATATAACAGCTGTGTTTTGCCTTTGTAGTATGGAGGGTTAAAAATGCCAGCATAAAAACAAATCAAAGAAACAGAGTGAGATATAATACAGATTGTTATGTGTATTTCCATTTTTATATATGTATTTACTGAGTCATAGTTAAATAACAAAAATGAAAATGTTAAATGACAATTATTTGGCTTTTTGTTTTTAATAACTTAATTAATAAAAGAGGAAAGTATTCAGATACTGATTCAGAGTTTATTTAAAGGTGAACAACTTTAAAACATGACATTTCAAACAGACTTCCTGTTACTGATGATCAACTCAACACAGTTTTTATTAGTGCTGTCAAAATTAACGCTTTCATTTTTGCGATTAATTTGAAATATTCAACATGTTAAAAGAAATGAAAGCGATTAATGCATAACTGCTAAGCTAAGGTAAAGATACTGGTATCATATGAAACTAGACAACCCAGGGCATCCATTGGTACCGTGTCATGCTGTCTTGTCTAAATAACGCTCCAAAGTCAGGCTAAATTTTGGCGAGTTAAAAGGGGGCCGTTTGAACTCTCTCTCTGTGCAAATCAGAATCTTTCCTTGTTCTTTTTTCACATTTGCATGGACTGTTGTGGACCTAGTTGAAATTCAGCTGGAACTTGAACATGGAAAACATTTATTGTTGTTAATTATCATTTATATTAGTGCACATAAGAAATGATTGCCTTCTAAGCTGATATATTAACTCTAATATTAATGGCCTTGATGGTTTTGAAATTCGACTGGCACTTTAACATATAGGCCTGGGTTTTGTTATTATTTCTGTTAGTGCAGATAAGAATTATGCCTTTCAAGCTGACAGTCAATGGCCTCGATGGTTTTATTGAAATTGTGGCAATGACGCAGCCCTGTACCAGGTGAGCTACCAGGGCGCCCCATGATATAGCATTTTAATATTCATTATTCCTTCTTCAATATTAAGAAGAAGAAAAGCGAGTAATCACAGCAAATTGTGAGATTAAGTAGTTCATTTTTTTAATTGATTGACAGCCCTAGTTTTTATTAAGAAACAACAGTAACAACAACAGCTGCTGTATGTCCTTTAAACTGTAGAAAACTCCCAGCATGCACCTGGAGCGGGCGGCAGTCAGTTGATGGCGAGGCAGAGCCACTGCAGGAGAAGAAGAATCAGAATCAGAAATACTTTATTGATCCCTGAGAGGAAACTTGTTGTTACAGCAGCTCACTGTCACGTCAGTCACACAGGAACAGAAGCACTGAGCAAAAACTATAATACACTATAATACAGGTCAGATAAATTAAGTACCAGGTGGGTAAAAGTATAAGAACGGGTCAGTGATGATGTCATGAAGCAGCTGTGTCATGTGACAGGATGGACCAATAAAAGACAAGAAGAAGAAGACGACAAGCTGATGTAAAAAATACAGACTTCACTGCAGCCTGTCGGGGGCACCAGCAGCACTTTATACTGTTCAGAGTTACTGGTTCAGCACCAGTTAGACCAGTAAAGACTGGAGTTTTACCTGCTGCAGGTCCAGTTGGATCTTCCCCAGGTTCTTCGTGTCCAGAGTTCTGAACATCTCTGTGGAAGAAAAAGAAACACTGTGTCATCGCTGTACTGGGAACACTGGGAACCAGTCAGTAAATGTTCACTGTTATTAATACTGAGACTGTTTCCTTTACTGGCCTGAAGCTCATTTCAAAATCCTGAAACTTCCTCATGTAACTTTGGAACTGCTGGAACATCTGGAACTCTTTCTGAACCTGCTGAAGGAACCTGGAACCGCTGCTAGAACTCTTGTAGCCCTTTTAGACCAAATAGTTCCAGGAACTATGGAGATACAGAAACTGAACTACTGGAACGAAACTCGGGATCAAAACAAGGAACTGAAAGGATGCTTCCACCGCAGGAACTTGACCAGGGACTAGGTTTAGTTCCTGTAGGACAGTACGAGGTATTAAAAAGTTCCTACTCCAGGGGTGTCAGACAGGAACTTTGGGGGCAGACTTTGCAGCATTAACCGTCCCTGATTGGTCAAAAACAGATGCCACATAAACAACAAGTTGTGTACAAATAAAACAAACTTCATTTGCTGAGTGTTTGGTGACACTGAGAGCAGCCCCCACCAGCCTGAACAGGACAGCAGCTTTAGATCAGGAATAGATGTCTGACCTTCAGGCTGTCTGACAGGCTGTCTGACCCTCAGGCTGTGTGACCCTCAGGCTGTCTGACAGGCTGTCTGACCCTCAGGCTGTCTGACCCTCAGGCTGTCCGACCCTCAGGCTGTCCGACCCTCAGGCTGTCTGACAGGCTGTCTGACCCTCAGGCTGTGTGACCCTCAGGCTGTCTGATAGGCTGTCTGACCCTCAGGCTGTCTGACCCTCAGGCTGTCTGACAGGCTGTCTGACCCTCAGGCTGTGTGACCCTCAGGCTGTCTGACAGGCTGTCTGACCCTCAGGCTGTCTGACCCTCAGGCTGTCTGACCCTCAGGATGTGTGACCCTCAGGCTGTGTGACCCTCAGGCTGTCTGACCCTCAGGCTGTCTGACCCTCGGGCTGTCTGACAGGCAGTGTGACCCTCAGGCTGTCTGACCCTCGGGCTGTCTGACAAGCTGTGTGACCCTCAGGCTGTCTGACAGGCTGTGTGAACCTCAGGCTGTCTGACCCTCAGGCTGTCTGACCCTCAGGCTGTCTGACAAGCTGTGTGACCCTCAGGCTGTCTGACAGGCTGTGTGAACCTCAGGCTGTCTGACCCTCAGGCTTTCTGACCCTCAGGCTGTCTGACAGGCTGTGTGACCCTCAGGCTGTGTGACCCTCAGGCTGTCTGACAGGCTGTCTGACCCTCAGGCTGTCTGACCCTCAGGCTGTCCGACCCTCAGGCTGTCCGACCCTCAGGCTGTCTGACAGGCTGTCTGACCCTCAGGCTGTGTGACCCTCAGGCTGTCTGACAGGCTGTCTGACCTCAGGCTGTGTGACCCTCAGGCTGTCTGACAGGCTGTCTGACCCTCAGGCTGTGTGACCCTCAGGCTGTCTGACCCTCAGGCTGTCCGACCCTCAGGCTGTCTGACCCTCAGGCTGTCTGACCCTCAGGCTGACAGACAGTCAGGCTGTCAGACAGTCTGTGTGTCAGTCAGGCTGTCTGACCCTCAGGCTGTCTGACCCTCAGGCTGTGTGACCCTCAGGCTGTCCGACAGGCTGTCTGACCTCAGGCTGTCCGACAGGCTGTGTGACCCTCAGGCTGTCTGACCCTCAGGCTGTCTGACCCTCAGGCTGTGTGACAGGCTGTCTGACAGGCTGTCTGACCCTCAGGCTGTGTGACCCTCAGGCTGTCTGACAGGCTGTCTGACCCTCAGGCTGTCTGACCCTCAGGCTGTCTGACAGGCTGTCTGACCCTCAGGCTGTGTGACCCTCAGGCTGTCTGACCCTCAGGCTGTCTGACCCTCAGGATGTGTGACCCTCAGGCTGTGTGACCCTCAGGCTGTCTGACCCTCAGGCTGTCTGACCCTCGGGCTGTCTGACAGGCAGTGTGACCCTCAGGCTGTCTGACAAGCTGTGTGACCCTCAGGCTGTCTGACAGGCTGTCTGACCCTCAGGCTGTGTGACCCTCAGGCTGTCTGACCCTCAGGCTGTGTGAACCTCAGGCTGTCTGACCCTCAGGCTGTCTGACCCTCAGGCTGTGTGACCCTCAGGCTGTCTGACAGGCTGTCTGACCCTCAGGCTGTCTGACCTCTCAGGCTGTCCGACCCTCAGGCTGTCCGACCCTCAGGCTGTCTGACAGGCTGTCTGACCCTCAGGCTGTGTGACCCTCAGGCTGTCTGATAGGCTGTCTGACCCTCAGGCTGTCTGACCCTCAGGCTGTGTGACCCTCAGGCTGTCTGACAGGCTGTCTGACCCTCAGGCTGTCTGACCCTCAGGCTGTCTGACCCTCAGGATGTGTGACCCTCAGGCTGTGTGACCCTCAGGCTGTCTGACCCTCAGGCTGTCTGACCCTCGGGCTGTCTGACAGGCAGTGTGACCCTCAGGCTGTCTGACCCTCGGGCTGTCTGACAAGCTGTGTGACCCTCAGGCTGTCTGACAGGCTGTGTGAACCTCAGGCTGTCTGACCCTCAGGCTGTCTGACCCTCAGGCTGTCTGACAAGCTGTGTGACCCTCAGGCTGTCTGACAGGCTGTGTGAACCTCAGGCTGTCTGACCCTCAGGCTTTCTGACCCTCAGGCTGTCTGACAGGCTGTGTGACCCTCAGGCTGTGTGACCCTCAGGCTGTCTGACAGGCTGTCTGACCCTCAGGCTGTCTGACCCTCAGGCTGTCCGACCCTCAGGCTGTCCGACCCTCAGGCTGTCTGACAGGCTGTCTGACCCTCAGGCTGTGTGACCCTCAGGCTGTCTGACAGGCTGTCTGACCCTCAGGCTGTGTGACCCTCAGGCTGTCTGACAGGCTGTCTGACCCTCAGGCTGTGTGACCCTCAGGCTGTCTGACCCTCAGGCTGTCCGACCCTCAGGCTGTCTGACCCTCAGGCTGTGTGACCCTCAGGCTGTCTGACCCTCAGGCTGTCTGACAGGCTGTCTGACAGGCTGTCTGACCCTCAGGCTGTCTGACCCTCAGGCTGTGTGACCCTCAGGCTGTCCGACAGGCTGTCTGACCCTCAGGCTGTCCGACAGGCTGTGTGACCCTCAGGCTGTCTGACCCTCAGGCTGTCTGACCCTCAGGCTGTGTGACAGGCTGTCTGACAGGCTGTCTGACCCTCAGGCTGTGTGACCCTCAGGCTGTCTGACAGGCTGTCTGACCCTCAGGCTGTCTGACCCTCAGGCTGTCTGACAGGCTGTCTGACCCTCAGGCTGTGTGACCCTCAGGCTGTCTGACCCTCAGGCTGTCTGACCCTCAGGATGTGTGACCCTCAGGCTGTGTGACCCTCAGGCTGTCTGACCCTCAGGCTGTCTGACCCTCGGGCTGTCTGACAGGCAGTGTGACCCTCAGGCTGTCTGACCCTCGGGCTGTCTGACAAGCTGTGTGACCCTCAGGCTGTCTGACAGGCTGTGTGAACCTCAGGCTGTCTGACCCTCAGGCTGTCTGACCCTCAGGCTGTCTGACAGGCTGTGTGAACCTCAGGCTGTCTGACCCTCAGGCTGTCTGACCCTCAGGCTGTCTGACAAGCTGTGTGACCCTCAGGCTGTCTGACAGGCTGTGTGAACCTCAGGCTGTCTGACCCTCAGGCTGTCTGACCCTCAGGCTGTCTGACAGGCTGTGTGACCCTCAGGCTGTGTGACCCTCAGGCTGTCTGACAAGCTGTGTGACCCTCAGGCTGTCTGACAGGCTGTCTGACCCTCAGGCTGTGTGACCCTCAGGCTGTCTGACAGGCTGTGTGACCCTCAGGCTGTCTGACAAGCTGTGTGACCCTCAGGCTGTCTGACAGGCTGTCTGACCCTCAGGCTGTGTGACCCTCAGGCTGTCTGACCCTCAGGCTGTGTGAACCTCAGGCTGTCTGACCCTCAGGCTGTCTGACCCTCAGGCTGTGTGACCCTCAGGCTGTCTGACAAGCTGTGTGACCCTCAGGCTGTCTGACAGGCTGTCTGACCCTCAGGCTGTGTGACCCTCAGGCTGTGTGACCCTCAGGCTGTCTGACAAGCTGTGTGACCCTCAGGCTGTCTGACAGGCTGTCTGACCCTCAGGCTGTGTGACCCTCAGGCTGTCTGACCCTCAGGCTGTCTGACAGGCTGTCTGACAGGCTGTCTGACAGGCTGTCTGACCCTCAGGCTGTCTGACCCTCAGGCTGTGTGACCCTCAGGCTGTCTGACCCTCAGGCTGTCCGACCCTCAGGCTGTGTGACAGGCTGTCTGACAGGCTGTGTGAACCTCAGGCTGTGTGACCCTCGGGCTGTCTGACCCTCAGGCTGTGTGACCCTCAGGCTGTCTGGCTGTGACCCTCAGGCTGTCTGACAGGCTGTCTGACCCTCAGGCTGTGTGACCCTCAGGCTGTCTGACCCTCAGGCTGTCCGACCCTCAGGCTGTCTGACCCTCAGGCTGTGTGACCCTCAGGCTGTCTGACCCTCAGGCTGTGTGACAGGCTGTCTGACAGGCTGTGTGAACCTCAGGCTGTGTGACCCTCGGGCTGTCTGACCCTCAGGCTGTCTGACAGGCTGTCTGACAGGCTGTCTGACCCTCAGGCTGTGTGACCCTCAGGCTGTCTGACAGGCTGTCTGACCCTCAGGCTGTGTGACCCTCAGGCTGTCTGACCCTCAGGCTGTCCGACCCTCAGGCTGTCCGACCCTCAGGCTGTCTGACCCTCAGGCTGTGTGACCCTCAGGCTGTCTGACCCTCAGGCTGTCTGACAGGCTGTCTGACAGGCTGTCTGACCCTCAGGCTGTCTGACCCTCAGGCTGTGTGACCCTCAGGCTGTCCGACAGGCTGTCTGACCCTCAGGCTGTCCGACAGGCTGTGTGACCCTCAGGCTGTCTGACCCTCAGGCTGTCTGACCCTCAGGCTGTGTGACAGGCTGTCTGACAGGCTGTCCGACCCTCAGGCTGTGTGACAGGCTGTCTGACAGGCTGTCTGACCCTCAGGCTGTCCGACCCTCAGGCTGTGTGACAGGCTGTCTGACAGGCTGTCTGACCCTCAGGCTGTGTGACCCTCAGGCTGTGTGACCCTCGGGCTGTCTGACCCTCAGGCTGTCTGACAGGCTGTCTGTCTGACCCTCAGGCTGTCTGACCCTCAGGCTGTCTGACCCTCGGGCTGTCTGACCCTCAGGCTGTCTGACCCTCAGGCTGTGTGACGCTCAGGCTGTCTGACCCTCAGGCTGTCTGACCCTCAGGATGTCTGACCCTCAGGCTGTCTGACCCTCGGGCTGTCTGACAGGCTGTCTGACCCTCAGGCTGTCTGACCCTCAGGCTGTCTGACCCTCAGGCTGTGTGACCCTCAGGCTGTCTGACCCTCAGGCTGTGTGACCCTCAGGATGTCTGACCCTCAGGCTGTGTGAATGCATCATAGTTTGGATGTGTTCGATATTTCAGTCAGTTTTGGTTTTGTCCATCTGTGATGTTGTTGTGTTTGTAGTTGATGAGACTCACTGAAGAGCATCTCCAGACGAATCAGGCAGCCGATGAAACAGTCGAAGTCGATGGCGTAACTTGTGTCGGCGTATCGGCCGACGATCTCCTGAATCACAGCACTGTTGACCTGGAAACCTGCAGACACACGGAGAAGTGTGACTGCAGGAACGCTGAGGATCAACATCTAAACATCACGATCCTCCACACAGTCAGAGGCTGCGATTCATTAGTGGTTCCACGGTATTAACAGCACACAACTATCCACTGCCAGCTGTAGCCTTAGCGCTATAATAATAATGGTAATAACAATAATAATATTAATGATAATAATAATACATTAATTAATAATACCTTAATAAAACCTTTTGTAGCCAAAATGCAGCTCAAAGTGTTTTAGAAAATAAAGAAAAGAACTGCAGATAATTTAAATAACAGTTGAAATATTAAAATTCCTCTTTTAGTCCTCAGAGACTAAGATGAAAATAAGATGGAGAATAAAGCCCACTATAATAATATAATAAATAATAATAATATAATAATAATAAAAAAATAAAATAAAGATGAAAACAGAGTACATAGAATGCACAAAATCAAGTAAAAGCAGCATTTTAAAGAAGAGCAGCAGTCCATCAGTGTGAAGCAAAGAGTTCGGGGTCTGGATCAGGGAAGTCCAGTCTAGTTAAAGGCTGAAGTGGGACAAGTTTTTAGCTTTCTTTTAAACGTATTCAGCGAGCTGCTCGCTGATGTCTACAGGTCGTGTGTTCCACAGCTTTGGGCGTAACTGACGAAGGCTGCGTCCCCGATTTTCTTTCTGCTGCTGCTGGGAACCTCGAAGAAACCAGCAGATGAGTTCTTGAAGGCACATAGTGAACATTAGCACACACATTAGCACACTAACTCAGGGAACCATCTCTGAGATCTCTAGAACCTTTTTATCATTTCTGAAGCATCAGAGACGTTTAGAAAACCCTGCATTATCTGTAAGGAACCGTGAAACCTCTTTTAGAACCTGGAAAACCTAGAATCCATTTAAGCTAGAACCCCCTAAAGAACGCCTGGAAACTCCTTAACAAACACCGGAACCTCTTTTTACAACCTAGGAAGTAGATACATTCCTCATGGACTCCTACAACACTTTGTAGAACCTCAGAGGAGTTTGTTAAAGAACACATTTACTCTCCTTAAAGAACCCACAGAACGCCTTTTTAAAACTCCTGGAGTCTCCTCAAGGTCTCTGGAGCTCTTTAAAGGAACTCCTGTTGAAGGTCCAGTGTGGAGGGTTTAGCGGCCTCTAGTGGTGAAACTGCAGATTGCAGCCATGTGAACACCGCTCGCCTCGCCCTCCCCTTCCAGGTGTGGAGGAGGAACTACGGTGAAGCGAAACTCGAGAAAAAGCAAAAGGCCCTCTGTAGAGCCGGTGTTTGGTTTGTCCGTTCTGGGCTCCTGTAGAAACATGGCGGTGCAACATGGCGGCCTCCGTGGAAGGGGACCCGCTCCCTCTGTAGATATAAAGGCTGATTCTAAGGTGACGAAAACACAGCGGCTCTTATTTCCAGGTGATTAAACACTGATGAAAACACAGTTATAGATATTATATTTCTGCCGACAGCTGCTCCGACATGTTGCACACTGGAGCTTTAAATCTCGTGAAGTCTCCTAAAGCCGTTTATCCCCCTCAGTTTTGCGTTAAGTCCCGCCCTACTGTGGTGTGATTGGCTAGTACTCGTTACTTGGCACGTCCTGGTGATTGGATGCTAGCTGTGAGCGCGGCTGTAGGATGATATCCTAGGAGCTCCCTCACCTGTGACTGATTGTATTAATTTTCTAGTTGGTCTTTATTACGAAACAGTAATAATAATAATAATTTACCACACTGACTCCTGATGGAGGTTAGATCAGTGATCATGGACCTTACCAGCTT
>NC_058044.1:415000-480000 GCF_020085105.1 Siniperca chuatsi
GCAGCGCAGTTAACACGCATTCATTTACATGAAACTTTGCATGACCAGAAGCTGATCGCTGAGCTGCTGACGAAGAGCCATCAGTGTGAGCCGAGAGGATCCTGGTCTACACGCAACCGGATCACAGTCGGCCCAAAGTGTTTTACATAAACATGATTATTCATGAATGCTCTTTAGTTAAATACACTTTGTGTAACGGTAAAATACTCTGAAGGAGTTGTTTATCTGTTCATGAATCTGTGGTTATGTGATGTTGGACCGTCTCACTCTGAGCTGTCACTTTGTCCAGAATCTGTTGCAGCTCAAAGGGGGAAATTTCCGAGTCCTGTTAAGACCGAGAAAAAAAAAAGCGTGAGACGTTTTGTTTACCATCAGGCGGACGGGAAGTGAAGTTGTCAATTTAAGAAGAAACTTTGGTAAAACGTTTTCTTACATTTCCAGCCATCTGGACAAAGAGATGTTTGAAGTGAGGATCCACGTCGTGCCGTCCAACATCAGGCTGGAAGGAAACACGAATGCATGAGCGCAGAAAAGTGCTGCACAGCATTAAACGACGCTCTGCGTCTCAATACAACACTACAGACAAGACAGCTAACTGATGGACATGAAGACATTAAGTTATTATCTTGTTCGCACGAGATGGATCAAATATCTTACAAGATAAACAACTCTTATCTCCGTAGATATGTCACTTTTGTTTAATCAAAGAAAGGAACTAAAGCTCGATATCTCACGAATCAGGCGTCACCGACCTCCTGGACGTCAGCGCTCACGTCCTCCTCCATCGGCCTGAAACAAAGAGAGAAAAGATAGTTGAGAGAGAGAGGAGCGACGCTTCTTCTGTCACGAGTCTGACCGGCACGTCACGGCGATTTCACCGAGTGCTTGTGTCTGTGTGCTTGACCTGGTGTGGGCCTGTTTTTCGGTGAACACCCTCAGGATGAAGCTTCCTTTGCGGTGCGGTTCGAAGGTGGAGGGGATGATGGCGTACTCTCCGGGCGGCAGTTTGAATCGGTCGCACACCTCTCGCAGGTTGATGAAGTTGTGACTGCGAGCCACAGCCGCTCTCCTCAGCAGGACGTCCGGGCCCAGGTGGACGTTACTGCGACCTTTATACTGACCACAGAAGAAGAAGAAGGAATGGGGAATCAACTGGGGGCTGGGCTGGTTTGAAATCTCCTTCCTGTATGAAACATCTGAGATCTTCATCGTTTTTACTGCAACAAATGACCAAATGCATCTTTTTTAGTGACGTCCATATGTTTTGTCTTCTGGATTGACTTCCTGTCGACGTGTTGCATCGCCACACAATAACAACATAAAGCCCACAGACGGCTAAACATTAGTGGTGGAAGAAGCATTCAGATCATTTACTTGAGTAAAACGAGCAACACTGTAAAAATACTGCATTTCAAATCAAGGTCAATTCTAAATTTTACTTCAGTAAAAGTACAGAAGAATCAAAATGTACTTAAAGTATCAAAAGTGAAAGTATTCATTAGGCAGAATGTCATTGTTATATTATTATAGTATCAAATCGTTATTGCGTTCATGCATTAACGCGTAAGAAGTACTTTAATGTTGAGGATGAGCTAGTTTGAACTGTTTTATATACTCGATGATACTGTGTTATATCTTATAAAGCCACCATTTGTTTTGTATTTAAAACGTTAATCTGGAAAGTAACTAGTAACTATAGCTGTGAAAAACATGCAGTGGAGTAAAAAGTACAATATTTCCAATAACAATATATATCAAGTGTAGTGAGGCAGAAGTGTAAAGCAGCATAAAATGGAAATACTCAAGTGAAGCACAAATACTTTAAGATTGTACTTAAGTACAATACTTGAGTAAATGTACTTTGCTTTCTGCTAAACACTGACGGTGATGGATCATCGCTCTGCTTCAGTCTCTGCAGCAAGTTTCCATCGAAAAGAAGTGAAATCAGCAGCTGCCTGAATAAGAAGATGTAAAAACTGATGGAAGAAAAAAGTTCAATAAGCAGAAACTATTTGTACCAGTGAGCTTCGACAGGAGAAGACCATGTGACGGCCCTTTAACTTTGTTTCATCGTGCTTTCAAACTGAACTCACCTCATCAGGAACCTGCAAGAAAAACACGAAAACAGACAAATATCAAAAATACAGAATGCGTCTTCAACACTTTTTGTTTTAATAACAACATGTGACTGAGTAACCACTGGAGTCTTCTTCTACTCGCTGAATCTGACTGTTCGTGGATAAAGATCAATAATTTAATAAACAATAATCAAATAAACAAATCGTACTAGATTATTGTCATTATTGATTACTGTGCCGAATGGTTTGCTCTATAATCTGTCCTGTTTCCTGTGGCGTCATCACGCCGGTGTGTGTTTGTACCTCGTAGATGGAGAATCCGATGGTGTTGAGGTCCCGTCCGAAGCGTCTCTCCCTGCGAGCGTCTTTCTGCATCAGACCGATCAGGACGGTGCAGCCGTCCTCCCCGTCGTGAGGGTCGTCGTCCACGTCCTCCAGCCGGATGAAGAACTGAGGGTTGGAGCAGAACGTGGCTGCAGAGAGAACACAGGAGGTCAGTTTATTCACTGCGTTTTACAGTTTCTCTTTCACAAAGTCAATATTAGAAATGATGATTGGATAATACAAACTACAAGCAACTACAGTTGCTCGACAACTGCTGCTACAGTAGATGTTATTGGCTCTGTTACTAATACTGACATTATTTTTATTATAGCTGTCATTCCTATTATTACTCATTAATATTAACACTACAATTACTATTCTACTACTAAAAAAAGAAATTTCTAGGTGGTCTTTGCATTGTGCCTCCTCCTCCCCCAAAACCTCCCCTCCTCTCTCTGATGGCCGCCCCCCCTGAGTCTGGTACTGTCGAGGTTTCTGCCTCTTACAGGTTTTTCCTTGCCGCTGTGGCCAAGTGCTCATGGTGGGATGTGTTGGGTCTCTGTAAATAATATTATAAAGAGTTCGGTCTGGACCTGCTCTGTAGGAAAAGTGCAACGAGATAACTTCTGTTATGAACTGGCGCTATATAAATAAAACTGAATTGAATTGAACAAAAGACAGCTGCTGAAAAGTTACACTTTCAAAGACGTTTATATGGCTGTTAAAATGAAAGTGCTGAAAGAATTTGAGATTTCAGTGCAAGCGTAAGCACTGAAGGAAGTTGCAGTGTCAATTTAAGTCGAAGTGTCAGTTGAAATTAAAGTGCTGAAAGGATTTGAAGACTTGGTCAAAGTTTAAGCACTGAAAATAGTGGAAGTGTCAGTTGAAGTGGAAGTCCTGAGATAAATTAGTGCCACTTCAAGTGTCTAAACTGAAAGCAGGTATCAGTTAAAGTGGCAGCTGAAGTATAAGCACTGAAAGTAGTAGTAAAGTTGTTAGTTAGAAAAATTGAAGAAGTTTTTAAAAAATGGAAAAACTAGATTTATTGTTTGCCTCAAGTTGCAGTTTCCATCCACGTCTGTCCAGACTCTCATAAGATATGAAGTGAAGACTTGGAAGGAATCGAATAAAAGGTATAAAGTGTATTTTTTGGCTAAATGGAAGTTATCACTACATTGATGATACATATGTCTGATTCCAATGAATCTACATTGTTGAACTGCGTGATGAAGGACTATCACAGATGTGTTGGCTGAACAGGGACACGTGTTCTTTTAGAGTAAAGATACACAACATGTCTCCTGGCATTTCTGATGTGAAGCCTGATGAGCTGTAGGTGAAACTCGCTCACAGGATCACGGTTAGCTAGGCGCACTCCAATACGTTGTTTGTTTAATAAGAAGCATCTTACAGTCAGTATCGCTGGCTCTCAGTAAAGTTTCTGATGATTTCTAATCATCTAAATTCATCTCAAATCCACTGAGAGTTCAACAAGAAGCAGCAAAACAACTGAGACATGAAAACATGCAGCACGCCGACATTTATAAAAAGCTAAGCTAACGTAACTTTACCAGCTGTGGATGTAACATCAGCATTACTTTCAGTCGGCCATCTTTCATGCTGCTGTCAGAAGGAACGAGTCAGTTCAGGATTAATGTCGACAGCCAAACATCTAAATCTTCCTCCAGATGTTCACTAAAGAAATATCAGGATGTTATCCCACGTTTAGCTTCTCCTCTCAAGATAAACTCAGACAGTGAACAGTGTTTTACTGAATCTGCAGTGGAGAGAACAGCTAGCTGTGCTAATGCTAATGCTAGGTGAGCAGGAACGGTAATGGTAACTGTACACAACAAAGATGGTGAAGCCTCAACATTCTTCAAAATGCAGGATGGAAATGAGACCAAAGTTTCACTGAGGAAAACTGGACTAAATGTTTGTAGTTTTTGTGACTAAGTGAGTGAAACTAATCTACATTTTCGTCAGAAGCGTAAAGCTACGTCAGACCCAGGAGCCAACCGGAGCCTGGCTAAAGACTGAGCTGTACCCGGGTAGTTCCTGCAGCCTCCGGCGGTGGAGCCGACCCTCCACACGCCTTCGAACTCTCTGTAGTTCCAGCGGCCGACCTCGCCGCTGCTCAGCGTGTCGGGTGTCAGGTTACAGATGTCGAGGCGGGAAAACTGCCGCAGGAAATCGGTGTAGGACATCCTGCAGCCGGCAGAGAGAGGAGAAGAAGAAGAAAGTTTCAACAGGTTTATAGCAACAAAACTGAAAAAGACTCAAAACAGAGCCGACTGACCTCAGATCTGATCACTGAGCTACTGTTTGTTCAGGGCCTTTATATGGAGTACACATCCTTTACTTAAGTTAAAGTAACAACACTATGCATTTACTATGTAAAAATACCTTTCACAAGTAAAGGTCCTGCAATTAAAATCCTACACAAAGTACAGAAGTATTCTCAGCTTCGTGTAGTGAAAGTATCAGCAGTTTAAGTTCTGGTTGTGCAGTAACGTCTCCTGTAAAAGATAACTACTTTATATACAGTTAGTTGAACTAAAACAATATAAACGGATAAATACAAACAGATGATTGCGTGTTTATTTCATGATGCATCTAAACCCACCAGAACTCTCCGTCATCAGCGGCCTGATCCAGCTTCTTCTTCTCCTCCGGCTGAACGCCGTCCCACTCCTTCGACCTGACAAACAGAAACATCAGAGGCTCCCTGAACGCCTCCTGGTCTCACTGCTTTCAGTCACATGGGTGAAACTGAACTGTCGGAGGTCTTTGGAGGTTCAGGGTCAATTATGTAAGTTCTTCAACCCAACAGACAGATTTAATAAACCCGATCCATTAATGTATGAAATCTGTTTTGGTTTTAAGATGTTAGGAACCTCTGTGGGTCAGTCAGGTGGTTTAATGTCGATTCAAACGTTTCAAACATTTCATAAAAGGGTCAGGTCGGTCGAATGGTTTCAAAAACCATTAGAATAACAGCAGAAAGTTTCAATGAGGAGATATTAATAACTGGAACAGTAACTTCTGTTAAACAGTTTTTCTGAATGAAAACTATTATCCAGAGTACCGGGAACACGGTTTCTGGAAAGACCTGCTGTTCAGTTTTCAGCTTGATAATTTCCCTTCAGCGCTCTGTTTCAAAACACGCAGAAATAAAATCTACAGTCTCCGTTAGCGGTAAAATGAAGAAATGGGTTATTTTGTCATTATTAAAATCTTACGGTTCAGTCAATTTATGGACAGACAGATGTACAGATCAGCATGAGGACCTGGACTCACTCATCGCTCCAGGCTCCGGTCCACTCCACCTGACCCCAGGGGTTCCTGATCCTCAGCAGCTCCACCGGAGAACCGAAGTGCTGAACCTGCAGGATGAAACCTCTGTAAACATCCAGTTTGATATTTGATCATTCACAGAGGGAGCGAGTCCACCCGAACCCCCTGCTGGTCCAGACCTCACAGATACAGAGGAGGAAGATTTAGACCAGCAGTCGCCTCCAAGCTGTTCTCAGACCAGTGAACTGGATGTGACTTCAGAGGCTGAATCCAGATGTTCAGACCTCCTGCACTCGCAGACCAGCTGCAGACACTATTCTGTTTTTTCTCACCATGCTAATGTTAACATGCTAATATTAACATGCTCATGTTCACATGCTCATGTTAACATGCTAATGTTCACATGCTAACGTTAACATGCTAATGTTCACATGCTAATATTAACATGCTCATGTTAACATGCTCATGTTCACATGCTAATATTAACATGCTCATGTTAACATGCTCATGTTCACATGCTAATGTTCACATGCTAACGTTAACATGCTAATGTTCACATGCTCATGTTCACATGCTAATATTAACATGCTAATGTTCACATGCTCATGTTAACATGCTCATGTTCACATGCTAATGTTCACATGCTAACGTTAACATGCTAATGTTCACATGCTCATGTTCACATGCTAATATTAACATGCTAATGTTCACATGCTCATGTTCACATGCTCATGTTCACATGCTAATATTAACATGCTCATGTTAACATGCTCATGTTCACATGCTCATGTTAACATGCTCATGTTCACATGCTAATATTAACATGCTCATGTTAACATGCTCATGTTCACATGCTCATGTTAACATGCTCATGTTCACATGCTAATATTAACATGCTCATGTTCACATGCTCATGTTCACATGCTCATGTTAACATGCTCATGTTCACATGCTCATGTTCACATGCTAATATTAACATGCTCATGTTCACATGCTCATGTTCACATGCTAATATTAGCATGCTCATGTTCACATGCTCATGTTCACATGCTAATATTAGCATGCTCATGTTCACATGCTAATATTAGCATGCTCATGTTCACATGCTAATATTAACATGCTCATGTTCACATGCTAATATTAACATGCTAATGTTCACATGCTCATGTTCACATGCTCATGTTAATATGCTAATGTCAATATGCTAATGTTCACATGCTAATATTAACATGCTCATGTTAATATGCTAATGTTAATATGCTAATGTTCACATGCTAATGTTCACATGCTAATGTTCATGCTCATGCAGATAAAGTTCTGCTCAGTAACACCTGAACATTTCATTCTTTGTGTCTTTCCTGGATTTTATACTTTTGCATCAGAAGGAAGTGACACACCTCATACCTGGGGGCTCTAGGCTTTTCTGATTGGCTCACAGACCTGCAGCTGGACCCTGTTGAGACTTGTGGACTCCTCAGAAACTTTCCAGAGGAGAGAGAGTCTGCTCCAGGTACAGCAACATGGATCTATTTTTTGATTTTTTATGTTCATGTTTATTTATATAGCGAGGCTCAATGTTTTACACAAATTTCAAAAATAATTGCGTTCTGAACTGTAAATAAAAATCCTCTGAGATGGATTAGAAGGTGAGGATCCTGGCATTGGTTGTATCCATGGCAACGATTGATGCCTGACGCCCCGTCTCACAGGGTCTTATATTAACCCCTCGCAGACCTGCCCTGATGACAGCGAACACTTCAGACATGTTACAGTCAGTAGGCGATTTGGGGGGGCTTGTTAGCACAACAACCAAGATGCAACCTGTTAACCTGCCACCGCCCCCCTGTTAGAAAGGAACAAACCGTCTACTGGTTCCAGTCCTGTGACTGAAGTCCACCACTGCTCAGTCCTCAAGTCCAGAGGGGGACGTTTGGATTCAGCTGGAGAAGGACTAAACTGGTCGAACCTGCTGGTCCTCCGAACAGGAGACCGACCGTCTCAGAGGGACCGAGACTTGTGGTGTGTTCAGGTGCTCCTGTAAATTTCACCAGCCTGAACACACTGAAAACATCTTGCTGCTCATGTAAACAAGACAAACTGGACTCGAGCGTCCGGTCATTTCCCAGAATGCCTCACCTGCTGTGCTGCAGTGATGGAGTAGGCGTGGCCTTTAACCAGCTTCTGACCGGTGATCGCCTCCGTCTCATGCGAGCTGGAAATCTGAAAAACAGAAATATATCCTATAAATACTGCAGGAGGTTTACACGTCTGTGATGTAAATATAAACAGTGTGATCGGTGTGCTGCTCTATCAGCTGACCACACTGAAACTACTCACACGTCACACTGATCACCAAATTATTGATCATGGAGCCTGACAAACATTAGCAGTAGTAAATATACAGCCATGAACACACAGTTAGAGCGCCAGCTGTCTGATCTTAAAGCGGACATTTAATCCTGCAGTTTCAGTGCAAAACCATCCACCACCGCCTGGAGATCCAGAGCTCTGACCGGATCGGTCCAGAGTTTTTAAATACATCTGTGTTGGAGTTTCTGAATCTTTACGTCGATGGAGCAGCCGAGCAGCGAGCCGAGCTTCAGAGCCTTCTTCATGATGTTAAACAGGAAGGGCGGAGCCTCCTTCAGGTCGTAGCTCTCCGAGATTCCTCCGGTGAAATCCTCAAAACCCTCGATACTCGAACCTCCGGTCAGAGCCTCGTACGAGCTGTTCACCCTGCAGGAGGAGAACATTACAATACATTTTAACTCATAACTCTAACTTAAAATCATTTTGCACACCTTACTGCAATTTGCACACTTGTGTGCATGCACATTCTTAAAAGGTTTTACTTTTTTGCTTTCGTGTTAGTACTTGTGTTTGACATTTGTTTTTGCACTTGTCTGGACTGTGTGGTTCGCTCGTGTGCTGCTGCTGTGACGTGCGAATAAATCCCTGAGGGATAAATGAAGTATCTATTAATGTTAAAATGAACTAATGAGCTAATGGACTAAATTAGTTAATGAATTAAATTATCTTAAGATCTTGAGCTAACAAGCTAATGGCCTAAATGAGCTAATGTATTGAATCAGCTAATGAACTAAATGAGGTTCTCATGATGCTCCTGGTTAAAACGTTAGCTAACAGTTAGCTCAGCTGTCTGTTGTCAAGTTAAGATGATGTAAAAGAGTCTCAGTTAACAGGACGGTTAACGCTTTATCTCTTCAGAGTGAGCACTGAAAGGAGCTGAAGTGTCAGTTGGAATGTGTGTAATAAAAGAAGTTAGTGTTAGTTTAAGTGTAAACGAGACGTTTGTCAGATGAAGAGTAAGCAGTGTGGGTAATTGAAGTGTAGCTGAAGTATAAGCACTGAATGGAGTGTTAGCTGTTGTATATGTAATTAAAGAAGTTGAAGTGAAAGTTAAAAGGTAGTTGAAGGAGAAGCACTCAAAGAAGTTGAAGTGGCAGTAAAAGTGTGTCTATCAAAATAAAAAGATTACTAACCATAAAATGAAACTTAAATTTAAAAAGTAACGTGACAAACGCAAAACTGAGATTTCAACAACATAAGATTTCTTCAAAATAAAAGCTCGGTACTAAAGAGACACTGAGCGACCATCTTAATAAAATCCGTCTACGTCCTACAGACTGTGGGATGTAAAATGAGGGAACATCAAATTAAAGTGATGCTCACTGTGCAGTGTTTGACGTGAGGCAGGATAAATCAGAGTAACAGGTGTGCCAGTTTTACCTGTTCTGTATAAAGAGCTGAGTCAGCAGCTCTGTTTGTTTTCCAGGCTGAGTGTTTACGGAGTAAACCTTCCTCCACCCAACTGCTAATCACCAACACACACACACACCAACACTCACTCAACACGCCTCTAATTACTGGCTTCCTGCTGTGAGTGTTTAGAGGCTGAGGTGGATAATGTTTCATTTGGAGCTTCAGTCACAACAAACCACTCTGTCCTTAAATACTTCAGCTTTAATTTGAAATTTCTGATGTGTATTTAGAAGATCATGATAACATACAGTCACCTGCAAACCAAACTACAGTCAGAAAAACATTAACTTTAGTCCCTCCAACTCTTTGAGTCCAGAGCACTTAAAGGAGCTGAAGTGTCAGCTTAAGGGTAATCACAAAAAAGGAGTTGAAATGGGAGTTGAAGGGTAAGTGCAGAAAGGAATGGAAGAGTCAGTTAGTGTAAACAAGAAGTGTAACCGCTGAAAGAAAGTAAAGCGTTAGATGGAAGTATACAAACTAAAAGTAGTTAAAATTTCAGTTTACTGTCATCTGAAGCTTAAACATTACAATAAGTTGTAATGTCAATTGAAGTGTAAGTGCTGAAAGAGAGTAAAGCGTAAAACGGTTGTCAGTATCAGTTGAAGTGTAAACACTCAGGAGCTGCAGTGAAATCACTAAGAAGGTGTTGAAATGGGAGTTGAAGTGGAGTTTTCACAACAACACAGAGCGCAGCTGAGGCTGATGGGAGCGTCAGCAGCTCTGTAGGTCAGAAACCAAAGTGTCGGACACGTTAACATGTCGACCTGATGGTGGCGCTAGATGGAAAGTCAGAGAATCAGCAGAGTTATTACAGTTCATCCTGAGGGGAGCATGAACGATGAAGCACGATTCATCACAATCCGTCCAACAGTTGTTAAGATATTTCAATAAAAAACAACAATGGTGACACTCGATGGAAAGTCAGAGGGTCACCAGAGTCATTAGCATTCCTCCTCTGGAGAACATGAATGTGTTTCTTACTTGGCGTAGGCTTTTTCCAGCAGGGCGCTCCAGAACTCTCCTCCCTCTGCCGAGTGAACGAACAGCAGCTTCCCATCTCTGGTGGGCAGCCGGTCATCCACAACCACGTCCACCCACTCCCCATACTGCCACAGCTACAGGTACAAAAACACATGATGTCACTTCCTCTGGAGGCTCCACCCACTCCCCATACTGCCACAGCTACAGGTACAAAAACACATGATGTCACTTCCTCTGGAGGCTCCACCCACTCCCCATACTGCCACAGCTACAGGTACAAAAACACATGATGTCACTTCCTCTGGAGGCTCCACCCACTCCCCATACTGCCACAGCTACAGGTACAAAAACACATGATGTCACTTCCTCTGGAGGCTCCACCCACTCCCCATACTGCCACAGCTACAGGTACAAAAACACATGATGTCACTTCCTCTGGAGGCTCCACCCACTCCCCATACTGCCACAGCTACAGGTACAAAAACACATGATGTCACTTCCTCTGGAGGCTCCACCCACTCCCCATACTGCCTGCCTGTGTCCTAAATTTCGATGGTGCGTACAGGTGATCCTTGTCAACTCGTAAAGTGATAAACTGATGATGCAAGCAGGTGCTGTTTCTCAGGTACGTGTGTTCAGGTGTTGGTGTCTCCCAGGTAAATTTATCACATGAAGCGGACCAATGAAAAAGCCCCTGCATGATGTAAATAATGAGTCCAGACATAAAGTCCACAGCAGCCTGAACATGTTGATGTGCTGAAAGAAGTTTTTGTCGATTGGAGTCTCAGTACAAGCGCTGAAATCAGGGGATGTGTCATTTGAAGTGTAAGAACTTAAAACAGTTCAATTGTCAGTTGGAGCAGCTGCAGTGTCAGTTTAAGTGAAATCATGAAAAAGGCGTTGAAGTGTAAGCACTGAATGGAAGTGAAGTCAGTTGAAGTGTTAACAGGAAGTGTAAGCACAGTAAGTGGGACACATTAACCATTAACCTGCTGCACTGAACCATAAAGTCAAGCCAAACTCAGTAAACTCAGAGACTATGAACTGGTCCCAGTACAACACTGGGATCTGTCTCTCTGAGTAAAACTCTGAGTCATCGATGAGCTCTTGAACACACCGTCAGCTCTGTCTCTGTGACGTTCGAGTGTCTCATTTGTGGAAAGGCAGATTCAGACCTGATCCTGATTCTCTGAATCCTTCAGAGGATCAGGATCACGAATAAAGACACAGCTGCAGCTCATGATGTCACTTCCTGTGGAGGTGGGGTAAATAGTTTCCATCATGTGTGGTTGTTGAGAACAATGGAGTCCTCAGAGAGCTGCTGATGTTTCCTACACAGATGTGACTCAAACTGCTCTGAGATCAGCTCACAGAAACATGGAAGATCATCACTGACAGGACGATCAATAGAGCCAAGCAACAAATTATATGATTAAAAAAATATAATAATAAATTAGGATAAGTATCTGATAATTGGACAAAGTCTAAGTCAAAATTTGATTTTTAATTTTTCAAATAAACTGAAGGATTAAGTGTTTTTTATGGGTTGAGAAAATCCCACTGCTTCTTCTGTAACCTAAAATATATTTTAAACCCTTTAAATTAATTATCTAAAAAAATTGAGTGAAAAAATAATATTTCCTGACATTAATCTTCTTCATCAGTGGATGAAGTTTGCTCAGTTACCACAGAGAGAAACTCCATCCACAGCTATCGTAGAAAAGGTTTCAGTCGTAGTCGTCTGGACGCTGTTTTCAGAATCAAGACGTTTCGGCTCCCATCCGGAAGTCATTCTCAATTGTGAAAATGGTCTGAGAACTCAGAAATTTAAGCTGCTCTGTGTTGCTTAAGCCCCGCCCTCAGGAAGGAGTCTACCTGAGTATCTGTTGATTAGCTAGTTTCACCTGAAACTGACCTAATAGTTTCCATGATGGCCCAGTAATCAGTAATCAGGCCTAATGTTTTCTGGCTGCACCTCCCTCAGGTGCAGAGTTCTCAGACCATTTTCACAGTTGAGAATGACTTCCGGATGGGAGCCGAAACGTCTTGATTCTGAAAACAGCGTCCAGACGACTACGACTGAAACCTTTTCTACGATGGACCACTCCTGGACGAATGAGGGACTACACCGTCTCCATCCACTGATGAAGACCACAACATATGGTTGAAAGCCCCACAAGAAATCTGGTGATTGGACCTTGAGTTAAGAATTGGTAATTAATAAAAATGAATAATCAGTATTATAAATGATTATTACTTTGTGCTTTATTTTCTTTATTTTTGTCTGTTTTTCAGTTATTAGTTTGAAGTGAACCTGAGTGACCTGGAAGTGGAAGATGCCGGCGTACTGCGAGCTGAAGCTCTGTTCAGGAGGAACCACTCTCTTCAGGATCTGAGGGTCCAGGGTCAGAGAGGCGATGGCAGCCAGCAGCCAGCAGTCACCTGACAGACACACACCAGGTCACATGATCACAGCTGTCAGAGGTCAGAGGTCACACAGCTGTGTGTGTGTGTGTGTGTGTGTCTCACCCAGCACTCCCTGGCAGATGTCTGTTCTCTTCGCTCCATCAACAATGAACTGAGGATCAGAACACAGCTCCTGATTGGACGAGACAGCAGGTGATTAATGATGGTCATCATCAGCATCATGATCAATAATAATAAAGTGTGTTGTGTCTCCAAAACATAAATTAAATACATTTTATACATTTTTCAGGAAGTCAGGAGAGTTACACTGAACAAATCAGCAGCGACATCATCATCAGTCGACTCTGAGGCTGTTAGCCAGTGAACAGTTAGCATGTGGTTAGCATGTTGTTAGCATGTTGCTCACAAAGACAGTTTTCTGGTTAAAAGATGAAGCACCAAGATTTGTCCTGATGGAGGAAATAAGTGACGTGGAAGATTTGAAGATGAATACTTCACTTTTCACTTGTCTGTAGTTTCCAGTGTGAGGAACCTCAGAGGAATATTTAAATATACAGTATATACGTAATACATACATACTTTGTGATACATAATATATTCATTACTGTTTAAACAGAGAGGCTGCAGAAATAACTCAAGACAAATAACTGAGGCCCAGAAGAGTTACTGAAGCCATGTTGCTCTGTATTTACTTACTGTAACTTACTGTTTCATTAGAGTGTCTGAACTCTGAACATACAGTTCTGCTCTTTATAGTGATGAAGACCACAAAGTGAGTCAAACTCTCATTTTATTAACAGGAGGTGGTTTTAATTTATCTTCAATATCCTTAAACTGGCAAAAGACTGTTGAATCTGGCAACCTGCGCTACAGCTGGAGACGCCTCCTAACTCCTCCTAAAACCCCAGATTAAACAAACCAGATATAACGTGTTAATCAGTGAACTTAAAGGTGCTGGCAGGTGGAGTTTGTAACCTCTGGACAGAGCCAGGCTAACTGTTTCCCTGTCTCCAGTCTTTATGCTAAGGTAAGCTAACCAAGTCTTGACTCTGTACTGAACACACAGACATGAAGACAAAATGTTAAACTATTCCTTTAAGTACAAAAGTAAACATGTTTGCAGATGACAGTTTCCTGTGTCCATAGAAGCAGGAAACAACACGTGTTTAACAAATTAACTCTGTCAAGCACTTCTGTACTTCCTTATTCGACATTATGAAGACATGTATTTCAGCTCAGGACTAGTTAATAAATGCTAAATATTAACTATTAATAGTTAATAAATGCTAATTATTAACTAAATGTTAGTTAATAATGTTTTAGATTAAAATCTGCAGCAGGCTCTAAAGGTGCATTCAGGTAAAGGTATTTTTAGAGGTATTTTAAATACAAACAAAGGAAAGATGCGAGTGTGCATGAAAGACATGAAAGGACTTATAGGACAGAAAACGGAGGCTCCAAAGCCATTTGAAAATCTATTGATCTCATTCCTGCTCTGCTGCAGTCGGCCGCAGCAGCAGCTTTAGCCTCGTGCTAGCTAAACGTGTTTACTGAGTGGAGTTTTATCATCACTTAACTCAAACAGGCTGCAGCTCACAGACGAGTTCTTACATGAGTTTAGTTGTTACTAAATACAATGGGACAATAAAGACTGGCTATCTAAAACTGTGATTTTTGGAAGTCATGCTAGCTCCTGATGCTGCAGTGACTTCCTGTTTACATAGCTGATTGCTCCTGATTGGACAGCGCTGCAGATGTTTGCTAGCAACAGATTTACACATTACTAAAGTCTTTACTAGCTGAGACCTTTCTTCAGTTTTAATGGTGCAACCTGCTTTAGTAAATCTTTGAAACTAGTCAGTCGTTACTGCGAACTCAGGAAGGACTTTATGTTCAGAACCCTTTCGATTTGAATGACTCGATGAGCTTTCCTCTAGCGCCACCTTCAGGACAAGCTTTATTCTTAGTTAAAAAAAATAATAAAAAGTAAACTTTACTTGTTGTGTGTTATACTCAGGTTACCTCCAGTTCTGATGACCTGCTTTAGTTAATAATCACTATATTAACTGCTCCAAGTTCAAGGTCATTACTGCAAGAAACAGCCTAAAATGTTTTATATTACTAATATTTTAATATTATTCATCTTTCTTTCTGAATTATATTGTTTCTTTGCAGCCTGGTAGCAAATGTTCTGAGGCCTGTACTGGTCCACGGCCCAGGGGTTGGGAACTTCCCCAGCAACCTGACAGAAACCTGAACCAGAGGAGGTTACCATGGTGACCACACACACACAAAACACTGTTAGCTGGTCAAACAAACTGCTCCTGTCACATCTTTATTGTGTTTCAGAGTGTTAAAACATATTAACTCTGGTTTTATTATTACAGAGGGGGTCGTATGCTGTACAGATTGTAAAGCTCCCTGAGGCAGATTAGTGAGTTGCGATACTGGGCTGTATAAATAAAGTTGACTTGACTGTGTGGGATGTTAAAAGTGTCTCAGGTAGTGTTGAACTCACAGAGAATTCTCTCCAGCTCTGTGAAGCTTTCAGCCTCTTTTAGCTCCTAGTTTTGGTTTTGCAGCACATTTCCTGTCTGGTTCAGTCTCGGTGTTTTCAGCTGCAGCAGTCAGAGATTCAGTTTACTCATTAAACTGAATCTCTGACTGTTGACCGAACAAAACAAGGACTCTGAGAAACTGAGATTTACATTCCTAAATTACTAGATGAGTCCAAACTGATCAACATGAATCAATCCTGAAAATAATCAAACACACTCAGTGTCTCAGCTCACCGTGGGTCGTTTCCACTCCACTCCGATGGTTTTGGAGGAGTAGCGTCCCAGCTGGTTGTATCCCAGAGAGTCAAAGCCTGCGGGGAAGGCCGGGTCGCAGAACAGTGCGCCGGCCTGCAGACACTCGCTCCGCAGCTGCTCAAAGTCCTGCTGGTTGAAGGGGACGGCGTTGGCCCGGCTGCCAGCGCCATCCTCCTCCCGGGCCTTCCTCCTGGCCAGTTCTGCTGCCGTGCTCGTCATCCTGAGAGTCTACCAAGAGTCTGCTGAGAGTCTACTGAAGGTCTGCCTAAAAGTTTGCCAGAGCTGCCGTAATCTAACCGAAATGTTTCGATAGTCTGCTGAGAGTCTGGCTGAGGTGTGAAGTGGGCTCTGTAAGTGTGTGCTGTAGGTGTGTGTGAGTGACTGTGTGCGTCTCAGGTATAAAGGTGGTCAGGTGTAAGGGGGCGGAGCCTTGGTCCAGGTGAGGGAGCAGTGTGATATCAGTTGATTCTGAATTATTCAGAAAGCAAACAGTCTGATAAACACAGTGAGGTGTTAACACGTACCACAAACACCTGGAACACACCTGAACACAGACTGAACTCAAACTTTCTCAGCTGGGTCACTGGGTGTCACATGATCTGCAGTTCAGACTTCTTCCATGTCCTGGAGGCTCCCACTCCATACCGCAACCACCTTACTTAGTGTTGCTTTCAGCCACTGAAGAAGGTTTACACCAGCACCTTAATCTCCTGCAGAGGTTCTGTCAGACCTGGACCCTGACAGCAAACTCAACAAGAACAAAGATAATTAGAGAAGCAATCCAGAAATCAGGTTAACACACAATTTCTATTTGGACGCCGCTAAATTACAACATACAAAAACTACACATACCTTGGCCTCAACGTCAGCTCCACAGGAAGCTTCAACACAGCTGTGAAAGATCTCAGATACAAAGCAAGAAGAGCTTTCTGTGCATTTAGAAGAAATATTCAATTTGACATTCCATTTGAACCTATAATCCTCAATGGCAGTGAGATCTGGGGACCCAAATTAAATCATGAATTTGACAAATGGGACAAAACAATAATAGAACATCCTGCAGGTGCAAGACGCCAAACAGCCTGTAGAGCAGAACTCGGCCAACACCCCCTCATACTGAAAATACAGAAAAGAGCAAATATATTTTACAATCACCTAAAAACCAGTGACCCCCAGACAAACCATCACACAGCGTGTGAACATATACATAAACAGAAGAAATGTGCTATGAAAATATATACAGCTGCTTATCATCATCATCATTATTATTATTATTATTATTATTATTATTATTATTATTAGTTTGTATATATTAGTCACCCTGGTTGGTAGGCCCATAATTTTATTATTTGATAATTTTGAATAATTACCTCCTCTTATTCTGATACTGATACTCACTGAGCTAAATACACAACGACCCAGACCCTCCACTGTCCAGGTACTGATACACACTAACACACACACACACACACACACACACACACACACACACACTAACACTAACATCAACACACACTTCCACAGTCTGTCACAAACACACAGATCAAGTGTTCATTGTTTTTTTGTTGTTTTATCAGTTTTTCTGCTATTTTCCTGATTTTATGAATTGTACTTTTTTTCTTTTTCTTTTAATCTCATTATTACTTGACCTGTTGGCAATATTCTCTTTGTTACATTCATGCCAATAAAGCACACTGAATTGAATTGATTTTAGAGAGACAGACAGGGTGACAGAGAGAGTCTGTCTGTCTGAGAGAGAGATTCCATAAGTAGCTGCACCAAAAGATGAGCTCCTGAATACATCTCAAACTTGGACCCCAAAAAGTGGGGCATTTTGCTAAATTACCTTCAAATAATTTTCAGAAAGGACTCCATAGAAGAGGTAACTGCATGAATTAACAATAATAGAAGAGGAAATATCATCTTCGGATATATTTTTTAAATTTACTGTTACCACCTTTCCAAAGGAGAAACTGCAGTGAAGAACAGAAGAATTACTTTATAAAGACAAGAAGAAAAGTTAAAGGATCCTTGTTGGTAACATTAATATATCTGGTAAACCGTGCATAGTTCAGTTTTTTCCCAGTGTTTGTAGGCTAGAAAAGCTAGCAAAGTAAATAGTTAGCCTAGCTCCCCTTGAAGTAAACAACTTGTCGCCATGGAAACCAATGAGAAGGCAGCACAGCTCTCAGAGCGGAGAGCAAAGAGATTCATTACCCTGCTAAATGTAATAGTAGAACAGCTAGGGAGAAATATAAGGAGAAGACACTCCGTGATAACCCAGAGGTCCTCTTCACTGACTACGCCCAACAAAAAGAAGGAAGAGCAGAGATATGTGGCAACACCCGCCTCTTGTATCCCTACCCACCCACTGCAGCAAAGATATGCAGCAGCACCTGCCCCTTATCCCCCTCACCACCCACTGCAGCAAAGATATGCAGCAGCACCTGCCCCTTATCCCCCTCACCACCCACTGCAGTGGAGCTATGCAGCAGCATCTCCCCCTTATCCCCTCACCACCCACTGCAGTGGAGCTATGCAGCAGCATCTCCCCCTTATCCCCTCACCACCCACTGCAGTGGAGCTATGCAGCAGCATCTCCCCTTATCCCCTCACCACCCACTGCAGTGGAGCCATGCAGCAGCATCCCCCTTATCCCCTCACCACCCACTGCAGTGGAGCTATGCAGCAGCATCTCCCCTTATCCCCTCACCACCCACTGCAGTGGAGCTATGCAGCAGCATCTCCCCCTTATCCCCTCACCACCCACTGCAGTGGAGCTATGCAGCAGCATCTCCCCCTTATCCCCTCACCACCCACTGCAGTGGAGCAATGCAGCAGCATCTCCCCTTATCCCCTCACCACCCACTGCAGTGGAGCTATGCAGCAGCACCTGCTCTTTGTCCCCCTCCCCACCCACTGCAGCAGAGCCACACTGCAGAAGCTGCACCTGGTCCCCCTCCCCACCCACTGCAGCGGAGATATGCTGAAGTTGTAGCCCAGCCTACTGCCACAGTCCCTCCCCCTGCTCCCTCTGAGCTGGGAGACATCAGGGAGATGCTGCACACCCTGTGCACCCGGCTTCTGTTCAGCTAAGACACATACTCAGAACACCTTCTCATTTGAGAAACCATACGATTAGTCAGTACAATGACAATATTGGTGAAAATAGTACATAATAGTACATGCCTCCATGTAATCCATGTAAAATTATTATTCAGTATTGTAAATGTATAGATAGTTGTAGGTGTTTTCATATTTGTCTCACTATACAGGTTCATTTTGATTGTTTTAATGCGTTCATTTTATATATGCTGTTGGAATATTCAGGGTCTCCACTCTTCAGCTCAAACGTTGAGGTTCAGAGGGGACTCTTTAGGGAGATTCAGATACTCCTCAGCTCTTGGGTCGAGTGTAGTAGACTGTGCAATGACATGGACCCCTCGACTATCAGTGCTTTCACTGTCAGACAGCAATCCCCCCTTTCAGACCACAACCAAATAACGGTGTTCTTCAAACTCTCAGGTCAAAGGAGTGACACGAACAGGGAACCCAGGAAGCTGTATAAATTAAACCCTACTTACAGATGGGCCCAAGACAGTGGAGACAAATTCATCACCTGATCTGATGACTGACATATCATATAACCAAAATCAATATGTCCCTACCAGAGATGGTGTAAAAAGGCCATTGATGATATCAATTTGATATTTCATAAGGCAGCTATTAAAGCTAACCTTATAAAACAAAAACTGAAGCCTATTAAAAAGCAAAACGCCAACAAATGGTTTGATCAAGAATGCAAGACCATCAGAAAAGACCTGAGAATAGCAAATGAAAAACTCCGTCCTCGATAGAGAGGTGAAGTCTCTGTTTTACGCTGATGACCTTGTTCTTCTGTCTCCTCCTGAACAAGGACGACAGCAACAGCTGGACACAGTAGGAAAGTGCTGTCAGAACTGGGCCCTGGCAGTAAATATGAAGAAAACTAATGTCATGATGTTTCAAAAACGCCCCAGATGTCAGGAGAACAAAAACCAGTTTACCAATAATAATCATGTCATTGAACACAGTGCGAGTTATACCGACCTGGGTTTAACCATAACAGCATCAGGGAGTTTCAACATGGCAGTGAATGCAAAAGAAAACGCTCGAAGAGCTCTAAATGCAATTAAAAGAATTTTATAATTTCCAAATTATAAAGAGAAGGAGATGGGGCAGATCTTGCTGCCCAACACACGCAGTTTTCACTTATTTGTATTTTTAACTGCAAGTCAATATTTTTCATTATTATTATTACTATATTATCTTATCTGTATATATTCTAATAGCACATTTTTTTGTGTTTATGTTTTTATTTCACACATGCTTTGGCAACATTAACATCCGTTTCCAATGAAGCCCAAGTGAATTGAATTGAGAGACAGACAGACAGACAGACAGACAGACAGACAGACAGACAGACACTATGTGGCCAAAAGTATGTGGTTGTTCTGTTGAACAACTGTTTTATACTTTTTTTAGACTTTTTAACATGTCAGAGCCTGCAACACGGCAACAAGGCAACAAGGCAACATGCAACAAGGCAACATGCAACACGGCAACATGCAACACGGCAACATGCAACAAGGCAACACGGCAACATGCAACACAGCAACAAGGCAACAAGGCAACATGCAACACGGCAACAAGGCAACATGCAACAAGGCAACATGCAACAAGGCAACAAGGCAACAAGGCAACATGCAACAAGGCAACACGGCAACAAGGCAACATGCAACAAGGCAACATGCAACAAGGCAACAAGGCAACAAGGCAACACGGCAACATGCAACACAGCAACAAGGCAACAAGGCAACACGGCAACATGCAACAAGGCAACACGGCAACATGCAACAAGGCAACACGGCAACATGCAACACGGCAACAAGGCAACATGCAACAAGGCAACATGCAACAAGGCAACAAGGCAACATGCAACACGGCAACATGCAACACGGCTGTGAATGGACTGTACCTGTGTGATGCCTGGTGAGCTGAGTTCCTGTATGATATCTCTATAATGTTCCTGTGATAAACAGTGCAGGGACTTTTCAGCTCAGTTATTAATCCGAACTGTTGACACTAAGTTTGAAAAATACTTTTGTCCTAAAATATGAGGGAAAGGTGTCCACATACTTTTGGCCATACAGTTTGTGTGCGACTTTTGGTGTTGATTCTGTTTTAATATTTGTTTGAGATGAGTTCGTTTCCTGCTTTAGTAACTCAGCAAACACAACATGCAAATACAGACAGAGAGACAGTTTAGAGACGGAGAGAGAGACAGTTTACAGACAGAGAGAGAGACAGTTTACAGACAGAGAGACAGTTTAGAGACGGAGAGAGACAGTTTAGAGACGGAGAGAGACAGTTTACAGACAGAGAGACAGTTTAGAGACGGAGAGAGAGACAGTTTAGAGACAGAGAGAGAGACAGTTTACAGACAGAGAGAGAGACAGTTTACAGACAGAGAGAGAGACAGTTTACAGACAGAGAGAGTTTAGAGACGGAGAGAGAGACAGTTTACAGACAGAGAGAGAGACAGTTTAGAGACAGAGAGAGACAGTTTAGAGAGCGGTAGAGAGACAGTTTAGAGAGCGGTAGAGAGAGCCTGTCAGGCAGCAGGAGAGAGAGTCTGGCTCCTCCTCTGCTGCCGGGGCGGAGGTCTGTCGGTCTGACTCTGAAAATCTGTTCTGACAGGAAAAGTTTGTTCAGAAGAAGCTCCGGAGTCTTTTGAACGTTTCTCTGTCTGGATCGTCTTCTTCTTCGCCTCCATCATGTCCGGCGTGGCCTCCACTCTGGCCAAGAAGCGGGCCCTGGCTGCGGGCTTCGGCACCAACGCCAAGGCGGTTCCGTACCTGAACCAGGACTTCGCGGCTCTGCGGGCGCAGTACAGATCCGCCGGAAAACTCTTCTGCGACCCGACCTTCCCCGCCTCACCCGAGGCTCTGGGCTTCAAAGAGCTGGGCCCGAGCTCGCCCAAGGTCCGGGGAGTCACCTGGAAGAGGCCCACGGTAAGAACGCGGGCCTGGTTCTGGATCTGGGTCTGGTTCAGGATGTGTAGCTTAGTTTGGAATAGTGGGTGGGGTTGGAGGGGCGGGGTGGCGGTTGGAGTGGGGGGGGGGGTGTTGTTGGCAGAATACCTGAAGTGACTCATAACTCAGCTGCTCCTCCCTGAGGAAAAACAACTGGAGTCTCTCAAAATCTCTTTATCGCAGAGACATCATAGAGACAATATAGAGACAATATAGAGACATTATAAAGACAATATAGAGACATTATAGGGACATTATAAAGACAATATATAGACATTATAGAGACATATAGAGACATCATAGAGACAATATAGAGACAATATAGAGACATTATAAAGACAATATAGAGACATTATAGAGACATTATAGAGACAATATATAGACATTATAGAGACATCATAGAGACAATATAGAGACATTATATAGACATTATAGAGACATTATAGAGACATCATAAAGACAATATAGAGACATTATAGGGACATTGAGGCATTATAGAGACATTATGAGACAATATAGACAATATAGAGACATTATGAGACATTATAGAGACATTATGAGACAATATAGAGACATTATGAGACATTATAGAGACATTATGAGACATTATAACGACATCATTGAGACATCATTGAGACATTATAAAGACATCACAGATACATTACAGAGACATCATTATAGAGATATTAGAGACATTATATAGATCTTATAGAGACATCACAGAGACATTATAGAGACATCATAGAGACATTATAGAGACATTATAGAGATATTAGAGACATCATAGAGACATTATAGAAATATTAGAGACATTATAGAGATATTAGAGACATCACAGAGACATTATAGAGATATCAGAGAGACATTATAGAGATTATTTGATACCTTATAAAGACATTATAGAGCTATTAGAGACATTATAGAGACATTATGAGACATTATAACGACATCATTGAGACATCATTGAGACATTATAAAGACATCACAGATACATTACAGAGACATTATAGAGATATTAGATACCTTATAGAGACATCATAGAGACATTATAGAGACATCATAGAGACATTATAGAGACATTATAGAGATATTAGATACCTTATAGAGACATCATAGAGACATTATAGAGACATTATAGAGACATTATAGAGATATTAGATACCTTATAGAGATATTAAGATATTAGAGACATCATAGAGACGTTATAGAGATATTAGAGACATCATAGAGACGTTATAGAGACATTATAGAGACATCATTATAGAGATATTAGAGACATTATAGAGACATCATAGAGACATTATAGAGACATTATAGAGATCATAGAGACATCATAGAGACATCATAGAGACATTATAGAGATATTAGAGACATCATAGAGACATTAGAGAGACATTAGTGCGATATTAGAGACATCATAGAGATATTAGAGACATTAGAGACATTATAGAGACATTATAGAGACATTATACAGACAATATAGAGACATTATAGAGACATTATAGAGACATTATAGAGATATTAGAGACATTATAGAGACATTAGAGAGATATTAGAGACATCATAGAGACATTAGAGAGATATTAGAGACATTAGAGAGACATCATAGAGATATTAGAGACATTAGAGAGACATTAGAGACATTATAGAGACATCATAGAGACATTATACAGACAATATAGAGACATTATAGAAATATTAGAGACATTAGAGAGACATTAGAGACATTATAGAGACATCATAGAGACATTATACAGACAATATAGAGACATTATAGAAATATTATAGAGACATCATAGAGATATTAGAGACATTATAGAGACATTAGAGAGATATTAGAGACATCATAGAGACATTAGAGAGATATTAGAGACATTATAGAGACATTAGAGAGATATTAGAGACATTATAGAGATATTTGAGACATTATAGAGACATCATAGAGACATTATAGAGACATTATAGAGACATCATAGAGACATTATAGAGACATCATTATAGAGATATTAGAGACATTATAGAGATATTAGAGACATTATAGAGATATTAGAGACATTAGAGACATTATAGAGATATTAGAGACATTATAGAGACATCATAGAGGAAATACTGACAGGATAAGTAGTTCAAAGTCAGAATCAAGTCGGTGTTTGGTTACATTAATTTTGTAGGAATATTATAACAGCCATGACTGTAATAACAACAATAACTGCGAGTGGACGTGAGCTTTCTAACATGTTTCTAATGACACTCGGTGGTGTTTGGATCTGTAGACGTCCTAACACACAGTACAGTAGAGCTACAGTAGTACTACAGTAGAGCTACAGTAGAGCTACAGTAGTACTACAGTAGAGCTACAGTAGTACTACAGTAGAGCTACAGTAGAGCTACAGTAGAGCTACAGTAGTACTACAGTAGAGCTACAGTAGAGCTACAGTAGAGCTACAGTAGTACTACAGTAGAGCTACAGTAGAGCTACAGTAGAGCTACAGTAGTACTACAGTAGTACTACAGTGGGCCTACAGAGCCACAGTGGGCTACAGTAGTACTACAGTGGAGCCACAGTAGTACTACAGTGGAGCTACAGTGGAGCTACAGTAGTACTACAGTAGTACTACAGTGGAGCCACAGTGGAGCTACAGTGGAGCTACAGTGGAGCTACAGTGGAGCTGCAGTGGAACTGCAGTGGAGCTACAGTGGAGCTACAGTGGAGCTACAGTAGTACTGCAGTGGTACTGCAGTGGAGCTACAGTGGAGCTACAGTGGAGCTACAGTAGTACTACAGTGGAGCTACAGTGGAACTACAGTGGAGGCTGCAGTAGTACTACAGTGGAGCTACAGTGGAGCCTACAGTAGTACTACAGTAGTACTACAGTGGGAGCTACAGTGGAGCTACAGTAGTACTACAGTAGAGCTACAGTGGAGCTACAGTAGTGCAGTGCACAGTGGAGCTACACAGTAGTACTACAGTGGAGCTACAGTAGTACTACAGTAGTACTACAGTGGAGCTACAGTAGAGCTACAGTGGAGCTACAGTAGTACTACAGTGAGCTACAGTGTAGTACTACAGTGGTAGCTACAGTGGAGCTACAGTAGTACTACAGTGGAGCTACAGTGAGAACTACAGTGGAGGCTACAGTGGAGCCACAGTGAGAACTACAGTGGAGCTACAGTAGAGCTACAGTAGAGCTACAGTAGAACTACAGTAGTACTACAGTAGAGCTACAGTAGAGCTACAGTAGAGCTACAGTAGAGCTACAGTAGAGCTACAGTAGAACTACAGTAGAGCTACAGTAGAGCTACAGTAGAGCTACAGTAGTACTACAGTAGAACTACAGTACCATGGGAATATTACTGTAGCAGACAGTTACGTCTGTGTTCACGAGCTCACGCTGAAGTTCATATTGCAGAGAGCTTTCATCATGACGTGTATCTACAGCACACATCAGCTGTCTGTATGAAGCAGACATCAATAGTAACTGCAAAGTGTTTTCAGACACAAATGAGCAAAAAATAATTCAATACAAACATTGCATTTATACAGTATATTAGATTATTACAGAGGAAATTAAAACAGCAGAAAGAATTTCACTGTTTATATACAAACGTACACGATTCACTGCAGAAATACAGAATCATATCACAGCTCACTGCTGCAGGCAGCACAAGCACAGTGGTTATTATTTCTCTATTATAATTACACGTATGTGTTGTATTCTGGTGAAAATGAACATTGTGCATTTGTTTGACTTTTTATCATGTGCGGAGTACAACAGCTACATAAGATATTTTAGGAATACTACAAGAATATTTTAATATGAATACAGTGAGTCACACACTATCAGAGATCATACATACCAGTGAGATGAGTCACTACACACTCATAAACAGGGCTGGCTCCTGCTTTAAGTGACACGGGGAGGGGAAGGGAAAGCACACACACAGAGTTTCCACAGAAGTCATATCTCACCTTCTGTCAGGATCAGGATCAGGATCAGGATCAGAAACCCTTTATTGATCCTGAGCTGAGGGGAAACTCTTGTTACAGCAGCTCGCTGTCAGTCAGTCAGTCACACAAACAGTAAGACGACGAGACGGAGCTGCGGCAGCAGACAGCGTGCAGCGTGCGTACTGCTGTAACAGTTTCTGACTTCCTGCGGCTTCTCTGCTCACCGGACTCTTTATTTTCAAGTCACACACTGCTGAGCTGCGAGTCCTCGTGCAGATGTGTCACTCAGTTCTTCAGCAGGAAGAAGAGGAGGGAGGGACGACTGACAGCATGAGGTGGAATCAAGAAAATAAAACAACTCAAACTAAAAACTGTGAAGACATACGGCGACAGCTCCTGTGCATGGGCAGTGCACGAGTTGTAGATACTGTATATTGTCTCGCACTGATAAGTATTCTAACTATACACGGTTAATATCTGGGTGTGTATTCAACAACTAGATACAGCTATTTAATAATAATAACAGAAAACTGACCTTCAGTCCAACCTGCAGGAAGTTTCAGACCTGAGATTATCTGACAAAGTAAACTGAAAAACTGCACTGAGACTAAATTTAGATCAAAAAGTCACAATTCTCTGATTCCGGCTCCTCAAATGTGAAGATTTTCTCCGACAGCAGACAAAGACAATAGTCGTTAGTTGCCGCCGCAGATCTAACGATAGACGGCTCACTGAACGAGCCTCCCGGCTCAGGCCCCTGAGCCAGATCCCAGATCCCAGTTAAATACTGAGTCCAGTCAGGTGTTTAGCCCCGCCAGACTACATCTAGTCTACATCAGTTACTACAACAGTAACTACATCTAAAGGAGTGAAGCTATTCATTTAGCATAAAGCAACAGACTCAAAACCACCACAGAGAGACTCAAAACCACCACAGAGAAACTCAAAACCACCACAGAGAGACTCAAAACCACCACAGAGAGACTCAAAACCACCACAGAGAAACTCAAAACCACCACAGAGAGACTCAAAACCACCACAGAGAGACTCAAAACCACCACAGAGAAACTCAAAACCACCACAGAGAGACTCAAAACCACCACAGAGAGACTCAAAACCACCACAGAGAGACTCAAAACCACCACAGAGAAACTCAAAACCACCACAGAGAGACTCAAAACCACCACAGAGAGACTCAAAACCACCACAAACAGACTCAAAACCACCACAGAGAAACTCAAAACCACCACAGAGAGACTCAAAACCACCACAGAGAGACTCAAAACCACCACAAACAGACTCAAAACCACCACAGAGAAACTCAAAACCACCACAGAGAGACTCAAAACCACCACAAACAGACTCAAAACCCACCACAGAGAAACTCAAAACCACCACAGAGAGACTCAAAACCACCACAGAGAGACTCAAAACCACCACAAACAGACTCAAAACCACCACAAAGAGACTCAAAACCACCACAAAGAGACTCAAAACCACCACAGAGAGACTCAAAACCACCACAAACAGACTCAAAACCACCACAGAGAGACTCAAAACCACCACAAACAGACTCAAAACCACCACAGAGAGACTCAAAACCACCACAGAGAGACTCAAAACCACCACAGAGAGACTCAAACCCACCACAGAGAAACTCAAACCCACCACAGAGAGACTCAAACCCACCACAGAGAAACTCAAACCCACCACAGAGAGACTCAAACCCACCACAGAGAAACTCAAACCCACCACAGAGAAACTCAAACCCACCACAGAGAGACTCAAAACCACCACAGAGAGACTCAAACCCACCACAGAGACGTAAAATGACTACAAGCAGCACGTGGTGAAGGGACAGACGTAACAACAGTCAGACTGAACTCAGTCCGGGTTAAAAACATTCAAACCATCTGCAGAGTCCTGCTGTTGGACAGTATCTGTGTATATTCTGTATAAGTCTGATCTGTCTCTCGTCTCTCGTCCATCAGGAACTGGTCTCTAATCCTGAGTTCATCGTGGGCGGAGCCACCAGGACCGACATCTGCCAGGGAGCTCTGGGTAAGTTTTCCTGATTGTCCCTGAACACACCACATCCTCCAGACTGTCAGACTGTCCCTGAACGCACCGCAGTCAGCTCACAGCTCATTTTAACATTCAGTCAGAAGCAGCTGCTCCTGTGCAGGCAGACAGGTGGGCAGACAGACAGGTGGGCAGGCAGACAGGTGGGCAGGCAGACAGGCAGACAGGCAGACAGGTAGACAGACAGGTGGGCAGGCAGACAGGCAGACAGGTAGACAGACAGGCGGACAGGCAGACAGGTGGGCAGACAGACAGACAGGCAGACAGGAGAGCAGGAAGGTAGACAGGCAGACAGGCAGACAGGCAGACAGGAGAGCAGGAAGGTAGACAGGAGAGCAGGAAGGTAGACAGGTAGACAGGTAGACAGGTGGGCAGACAGACAGGCAGACAGGAGAGCAGGAAGGTAGACAGGTAGACAGGTAGACAGGTGGGCAGACAGGCAGACAGGAGAGCAGGAAGGTAGACAGGCAGACAGGCAGACAGGCAGACAGGAGAGCAGGAAGGTAGACAGGTAGACAGGTAGACAGGTGGGCAGACAGGCAGACAGGAGAGCAGGAAGGTAGACAGGCAGACAGGCAGACAGGCAGACAGGAGAGCAGGAAGGTAGACAGGAGAGCAGGAAGGTAGACAGGTAGACAGGTAGACAGGTGGGCAGACAGACAGGCAGACAGGAGAGCAGGAAGGTAGACAGGTAGACAGGTAGACAGGTGGGCAGGCAGACAGGCAGACAGACAGGTAGGCTGTCAGTTCACTGTTCAGGTGAGCGGTGTGTGTGAACATGTCCTGAGGTCAGAGGTCAGCGAGAGCTGCTGTTTCTGCTCTCTGGAGACGACGTCATGTCTGAGACGGTAATATATATATATATATACATATATATATATGTAATATATATATATGTATATATATATATATATATATATATATATATATATATATGTAATATATATATATATATTACATATATATATTATACATACATATATGTATATATATATGTATATATATATATATATATATGTAATATATATATATATGTAATATATATATATATATTACATATATATATTATATATACATATATGTATATATATATGTATATATATATATATATATATGTAATATATATATATATGTAATATATATATATATATTACATATATATATTATACATACATATATGTATATATATATATATATATATATATATATATATATATATATGTATATGCATTTTGTGAGTGATAATTTTTATATTCGGTTCTAATTCTTCTATTCTTCTTTAAAGTCAGAGTACAAAAACGATGCAGTGTAAGCAACTGGAATTTAACTTGCAATAAAGTTTAGATAATAATAATAAAAACAGTAATGATAAAACCTGACGTTAGAATGTTCCTGAGACACAGAAGAAGAAGACGCCATCTTGTGATTATAATAATAATATTAATAATTATAATAATCTCGAGTGTAACATTGTGATTATACAACACATTTAAAGATAGAATCAAAATGTTTTCATGTTGTCGGGCAGTTCGCGCTCTAAATATAAAATGTTTGCTAGTGTTATCTCCGTTTCCATGGAAACACACGGGGTCTGACTAATAACTGGAATCAATCAGTCACGTCAGTAGACTCCAATGTAACGAAACCTACTTTACTACTGCAGCAAGTAGGCCGACCCTTAGCAACGACCCTAGCAACAGAGCCGACTTGTAGTCCCCGTTGAGTCAGAGCCGACCTGAGCTGCTGCTCCTAGAGACGGAGGGGTTTCCCAAACTGAACAAACAGCACACACCCGAACACAAGCCGCCTCGCGCCTCAGTCCGGCTGCAACTGAGATATAAATAATGTTTCCATGCACGGATTCAGCTTCTACGTCCGCCAACTTCAGGTGTGTTTTTAAGCTAGCAGCGGCACAGCTGATGGAGGACGCCAGAGGGAACATCGAGGCCGAACATTTGCAACATCTGTCAAGTCCAAACGGCAAAATGTTTTGACAAAAGATGTTTTCATCTAACGAAACATTCTGCTTCAGTCATGTTTGTTGGCGTTTCACTTCCTGTCTGCTCTCCGGCTGTGGGCAGCACCTGGCGGAGTAATACTGAGCCACGAGCAGGTGTGCGGTCACGCTGATTTCAACACGTTCTAAGTGTCTAGTTGACCAATCAGATTGCTTGTTTGGAACTACTTGTTGTATAATCACGACTTCGCTGTCTAATTGTCACAGATCCTCTTCATCTTTTCCTCCTAATTATACGAGTCACAGGTCGTAATGACGAGTCGCTCTCGCTTCTTTCTGTAGTGAAAGCAGTTCTCTTCTGGATCAAAGAGTTTCAAAGAGTTTCCCCTCGGGGATCAAAAAGTATTTCTGATTCTGATCTCTTGATCGAAGATTAGATTTTAATCTAATGCGAGTGTTTCCCTCTGACCTGTAGGGGGAGCACTGCCTGTGAGGAGACCAAACCTAAAAGCCTTTTTTTACAAATCCAGCAAAAAATGTTTCATGTGTTCACTTATCATTTAAAGGCTGAACGATGAAATGCATTTATTCATTGCTACATCATTTCATCGCTTTTCAGCAATATTTTTCTAAATCTTTTCATTTCCGTCGAACTGGACTCGTCGTTTTAATTTCAACATGAAGAACTTCATTCAGATCCCGTCATCCGTCGTAACGGCTCGCATTTCATTCGCGTCTAACTGTGACCAACAAAAAGGCGTTATGAATGTAACTGTGGCTCTATGAATGCTGGGAAGCCTCCAGAGGCCGGACGTAACACCTGCATTCACATCGACGACGATGTTTAAAGTGATTCAGTGAATCTGAACCTTTTCATTTCCATTAAAGCAACAGTTCAACATGCAGTGAACTCCTCTTCTCCTCTTCCTCTCCGAGAGTCAGAGGTTCAGATTGATGCCTCATGTCTGTACGCTGAATATGAAGCTACAGCTAGCAGCCGGTTAGCTTAGCTTAGCATAAAGACTGGAAACAGGGGAACAGAACTGATTAGCATGTTGTATCGGCTTTGTTTCATCGGGACAGAAACTGAAGGTTGCCTGGCAACTGGTCCCAATTTTCCCTTAAAGTGAGACTGTGTAACTTCTGCTGAACGGCGGCCTCTGTGGTCACAAACGGTAACTACAGATTCATTTTTTAACTGAACAGCTAATAATAACATCTGGCCCTGTTTTCATTTATTGTTTGTTGATCAGTTATTTTCATCACCCTGGGTGAAAGCAGTGGAGAATTGAACTCGTCACTTTGGAAGTTGTTTTTAAATCCGTCGATATATTAGCAGATTATAATGAACCACTGAAGTCGCCTCCGCTCACAAATGTTTGCTTCTTGTTCCTTCACTGAGCAGAGTGAGGTTTGTTTTCACAACGTTTAACACCTGGACGAACCTGCAGGATTTATGACATCACAACTAGTTTGGAGCCAATCAGGGTCCAGTATGACACTGACACTGTGTGATGTGGAAACGTGAGGCCTCCCCGTCACAAACAGAGACTTTACAGTGAAGGACACATCTTGTGTCCAGCAGTTTTATTTACAGAGATTTTTTAATGTTCTGCTGCAGAACCAACAGACCAAACTCTGTTTACAGCAGAACAGTTTCTAATCGGAGAACTTAATGTGAACCAGCTGAGAACCTGGATCAGCTGTAATTAGAGGGCGCTGCCACGCTGAGCCCTGATTTGCTGAGCAGGACACGAAGAGGCCTGCCAGCTATTGTTAGAGGGCGAGAGACATAGACTCAAACATCAGAGAGGGGGGGAGTGAAGATATGTGCTGTCAGCCAATGAGGATGCACCCTGACACACACACACACACACACTGGTGTGTTGTGGTGGATGACTCACCAGCATGTCGTGCCTTCCTTAAACCACAGCCGCAGATCTCTGACTCTGTGTTTGAGTCTGTCACACACTTTACAGTACAGATTTGTTTCCACTGTTTCACCAAACTGAAACTAGAAACAACAAATTCTCCTAAAGAGTTCTCTGCTCTCACGCCGTCTCAGCGTGGGAGTCGGTCCGTCCAACAGAGTCGCATTCAATTTGCAGAGAGTTCAGAAGAGTCTTCAGGCTGTTTTCCTCCCATGATTTTAATCCGCTGTTGCTTCATCAGGAACAAAAACCACATTAGACGTTAGATACATAAAACTCAGGGTTTGTTTGATCTTCCTCCAAAACTCTTTAACTTTATTTTATTACCAAACACAGATAGAATTATTATAGACAGTTGTATCGCAGCACACGCTGCTTCCTCCTGTCGGCCTTCTCTCCAAGCGCTGAGCCTCCCTCAGTCTACAGATGAAGTGTTTTAAAGAGAATACCTTTTCATTTAGCATCACTGCATAGATAACTGAAGTTTTTCATCTGTTCCCGTCTGATCTCATGTTGATGTGTCTGATTTCAGCATCTGTGTTTTTTTCTCTGAGCACTTTTCACTGCTTTGAAGTCGGGCAACATTTGAATCAAAATATAATGACAGTTTTTTACTGATGTTGCAGCTCTGTCAATCCGATCTGATCACAGTCCTGATGAACGTTAAACTGGTAATAAACGATACCTGAGGATGTTTTATTTCAGACTTTGATTGTTACGTATTTAGTTCATATTTGGTGCAGCGTAGAGGAGCGTAGTCAGAGCTTGTTTGATGGAAACACTGAGACAGAACCAGACAGGAAAGGTGTCACAAAATGATCCTCATAAAGCTGAGGGAACTGCAGTCTCTGTGGGTTTGTCACTATGAGTGACTCCTCAAACCCCTGATTATTTCATCCATTGTTAATAATATTGATTAGAGCAGCTTTAAGAAGTGAAACCAAGTTTTCAGGTGTAAGAGTAGATTAAATAAGTATATTAAACAGATGAAACCCACAAAAATATCAATTGATACATAAATAGGTTAAAAAAAATGTAAAAAGAATTGTTGATGAAATATTTTACCTTAGTGGAAATAAACTGCGGCTGGATTTTTGGGGGCATTTGTGCAGATACTGTGAGATATTCATGGGCGCTAGAGGATGAAACCAGTGATGTTGGTGACCCCTGACCTTTCAGCCCTGGATACTTTTTATGTATTCTACGTCCTGTACATAAGAAGGATTAAAATAAACAGAGAGTCCTGATCTCCTTCCTGCTCTCCAGAGGATGAACTCTGTAGATTTGAATGACTCCATGATCTTTCCTCAGGACAAACTGTTTGGCTGATGTTTAGCTTTTCTGCAGAAGTTTGTAATGAACTCTGCATCCTGTAGGGGGCAGTAGTGAGTCTGTTACTGAGTGTTTTCCTGTCTGTCCAGGTGACTGCTGGCTGTTGGCGGCCATCGCCTCACTGACGCTGAATGAATATGTGATGGCCAGAGTCGTTCCCACTGACCAGGGCTTCGGTGGCGACTACGCCGGCATCTTTCACTTCCAGGTAACAGAAATGTGATATTAGTGCTGTCAGTCTACATTAACTATAGTAGGAGAATATTTAAACCTAACACAGTCAGTATCAACTTTGTTAAAGGTGGCTTACATATATGATGAACTAGAAAGTAACAACCAGGCAGCCTCTAGTTTCAGTCAGTAAGTTTGCAGCATCAGAACTGCTGCTATTGTACAGTAGCGTTAATATCACTTAATAAAGGCAGCACCACAAATATGTAACGATAATTAATAAAAGGGGCTCATCAAAAATATGCATCGTAAACACATTCATTGGTACAAAAGATGAAGTAGAGTGATTGCACTCAAGTTCAGCTATCAGAAATAATCAATATTCATTATTCAACTAAATAACAGAATTTTACTTGTATTAAATTCACCTCAGGACACCAGCCTTAGAAAAGGAAAACAACAGCCAATTCATTAATTCAGTCTCAGTTCTGGAGGTCGCTACTAAGTTCTTGACTCGTGTACAGTGACAGTAATACTTCATAAACACAATCAACTTCTTTATAAATGAGAGGTTTATTAAATTACTAACTACACACACAACTAACAACTACTGAGCATACAAATGAGTCAATAAATGTAACCATGAATAAGTGCAAATGAATATAGCATTGAACAATTAATAAATGAATGAGGACCAGCGTATACCAGATAAGCAGTGAAGGATATCTTGATATATTAATTTGTGGAAAAACAGGAGACCACCAAGTGGGTGAAAACTTTATCATTATCCAGTGAAATCACCCTAATGCACTGTTCAGCAGCTGAAAGGTTGTTGGGAAACACAAGGGAAATACTTTAGCAATTCCATATAATGTCTATAGTGATGGGAGATCCTACTTATGACCTAACACTTCTTAATTACTCTTAGTAATCTATAGCATCAACCCCAATATCACAGGACAAGTAAAGTTTAACCTGGTGGTTCAGATGGCCTCTCCAGAGGAGGAGGGAGACACATCGTCATTTCTCGTCTTGCATCCTACATATATATATATAAATATACGTATATGCATACATATATGTTTAAGCACAGCAAATGAAATAGTAAAATAAAATCAATACATGTCAGTATTCCTTGCATCACAGGAATGTATCTGCTTCCTCTGTCTCCCCCAGAGAGGGATGAGAAGGGGAGGCACTCGGAGGGGATGTGAGATTTGGCATTCATTCAACTTACATTTTGTTTTATTTGTTATGTAAATGCATATTCACATTTCCTGTTTCATTAGCTATTAAAATAAACTGACTTGATGAAAAGGGTCTGTCTTAGGTCGGTGTGGTGCACAAATCATAATTTGGTCAGTTGATCAGGAAAAAGGGGATGTCACACACGTCTGTGCACCAATCAGAGTCAGTTGCCACTTTGCTTTCTATTGGTGTCATCCTTGAGTCCTGACAGGGCCTGTTTTGTGACCCAGAGGTCATGTGAACAGTGAAATCAGGAAAGGTCCACTCCAATGAAAGAGGAGTCACTATATTCGCAATGGTTACCTACAGTTTAATAAACCTTGAGCTCTGATTTAGAACAGAAGTTAAACTGTTGACCTGAAGTATGCTTGAGGTGTCCAAATATATGTAAATATGTTTGTAGCGTTCATGGGCAATAAATGTCCAAGTGGAATCATGATAAAGTAAAATGACATGGGGCCCAACATTGAACCCTGTGGAACTCCACAACTAATGTGATCCGCTAAAAGCAGTAGTTTCTAGAGAGAACAATCAAATCTCTGAAGAACTTAGTTCTTTTGTATTGAAGCTTCCAGCTCATTATTAGGTACTTGACATTTAAAGGATAAATGAACATCTGGCCAAGAGACAGCAGTTGAAATTAGAATTTTGGTTAACACTGGCCCATTTACACTGATTTTGATAAATTATGTCTCTATGAAAATAAATAAAATAAAAAAATAGTAACCTTTGGCATTGGTGTAGCTAGCTACACTAACATAAAGTTATTGTAATTAGCAATGATCCAGGACCATAACCATCTCACAGAACCAGGACATTTAAGTCGCTCCAGTGTTCATAATATTCGTTACGGGAAGAATGCTGAAAATATGAACTCACTTGCTGACACTATTCTGATATATTGTAGCAACACTACTGATCTCATTTATATATCTTCCATCCACCAATGGTATCTCTGAGTGCACTGCTGCTGAGAAGCTCTCCAGTTGGTGCATGAGAAAGAGGTTGGACTATAATGATAGACTCTGTCAGAATGAATGTCATGTTTTTTGTTACTTTAAACTCGCCTGACATAATTTTTTTCACCTTAAAAGTCACTAAGAAGATATCATTTTTTAAACATTCTTCTCGTTATGAATATTATGAATGCCTGAGTGAATGAAATGTTCTGGTTTAATGAAGCCCAAAACTTTCCACATTTTTGTGGCCACTAAAGTCTATGAGGGTCAATGTGCACATATGCAATGAGACACTACAAGGGTCTGAAAAAGAGTTACTATTAGAAGAGTTGGGAATTAAACAGGTTGAAACTTTTCTAAAGAAAAGATTTCTAAAGAAACAGTTCTGAAGAAATTCAATAGAATCACCTCAGAGATTGTTGATTGTTCTCACTAGATCATCTCTATACAGATGCCAAAGGGTACCTTGCACATCTGTAATGAGAGGCCAGGAACTAAATGAACTGTAGAAACCGAATCTTTTTTAAATCTGGAGACAGGAGGAAGTCAGACCATTAAGAGAGACTTTCAAAGTAAATGTCTACATTTTGTATCAGATTGTTTCCTCTGCCCTCTGGTCTGTAGTTCTGGCAGTTCGGGGAGTGGGTGGACGTGGTGATCGACGACCGTCTGCCGGTCAAAGACGGAGAGCTGCTGTTTGTTCACTCGGCAGAGGGGAGGGAGTTCTGGAGTGCTCTGCTGGAGAAGGCCTACGCCAAGTAAGATCAACCAGGAATTCAACCCGACATCCTTCCGTTCACAAACCACAAGTGTTGGAACAGGCCAAGAGAGGGCGATGACTTCATGTTGTTACTTTTTTTAGTCTTATTTTGGAAATGTTGTCCATTATTTCTATCACTAATAATAACACTGTAGTCACAGAGTTAATATCTAAGATTTGGAAACATGGAAACATCACTAAAAAAAGTCTGACAGTGCAAGAAACACAAGGATTTGGTTTGGGTAATAATTTTACTCGCCTTTGTTTTCTCTTCCAAATACATTTGACAAACCTGTTGGCTTTTCCCAACCTGTCTGATCATCTGAATGCTCCTGTTTCTTGACCAATTAGACTTCTTTTTAGTGATGTCACTATGTTCGTCGAAAATAAGACTAACAATAAGTTGAATGACACTAGAATTTCCCTTTAATCGTTATCTAGTGGTAGAGAATAATTGGTTAAAGTAAAGGTTAATACGTACTCAGGGACCAGCTCCAGGTCTGAGGCCAGTGCCTTGATTAAGGGAAATGACCTTGGCAAATTTGCTCAGTGGTTAGCACTGCAGATCAGAGGCAAAAAGAGCTGCAGATATGCTGTAGGCATTTGCTCATGGATATTAACCTTATTGCTAACTAAAGGACTTTCTGCTGCATCTGAGTTTTTGCGAGAGGCCAAAGAACATGGATTTAGTTTTTGAGGGCTTAGGGATAGCTCATAAACCATGAGGCAACTCTTTCCACATCCTCCATTAGAGCCTGCTGACATTCCTCTGTTGTTCTAGCTGAATATTAAAGAACTGTATCATCTGCATACGTATAGAGTCAGCATTTTGTCAGCCTTGTTGGAAGGTCATTTATAACATACCATCCTGCTGCGATGTAGCTGTAGTACAGCGTGAAGTGCTGTACTGCACAGAGAGTAATATGCAGCATCCACTAAATGGCAGCAGAAGCAGGTTTGTCGTCTTGGGTTTAGTTACTCTTAAACATTCAGCCTGCTGTTCCCTGTATTTTCGTCACAGAGTGAACGGCTGCTATGAAGCGTTGTCTGGCGGTTCCACCACAGAGGGCTTTGAGGATTTCACCGGAGGCATCGCTGAGAACTATGACCTCCAACAACCCCCCGCCAACCTGTTCCAGATCATCAAGAAGGCCCTGGAGGCTGGAGCTCTGTTGGGCTGCTCCATCGATGTGAGTCTGGAGAGAAAAACACTAGAAGTTATCTTCATTATGTTCAGTAACATACAGTTGTATGCAAAAGTTTAGGAACCCCTGACAATTTCCATGATTTTCATTTATAAATATTTGGGTGTTTGGATCAGCAATTTCATTTTGATCTATCAAATAAGTGAAGGACACAGTAATATTTCAGTAGTGAAATGAGATTTATTGGATTAACAGAAAATGTGCAATATGCATCAAAACGAAATTAGACAGGTGCATAAATTTGGGCACCCCAACAGAAAAATCACATCAATATTTAGTAGAGCTTCCTTTAGCAGAAATAACAGCCTCTAGACGCTTCCTATAGCCTGTAATGAGTGTCTGGATTCTGGATGAATGTATTTTGGACCATTCCTCCTTACAAAACATCTCCAGTTCAGTTAGGTTTGATGGTTGCCGAGCATGGACAGCCCGCTTCAAATCACCCCACAGATGTTCAATGATATTCAGGTCTGGGGACTGGGATGGCCATTCCAGAACATTGTACTTGTTCCTCTGCATAAAGGCCAGAGGAGATTTTGAGCAGTGTTTTGGGTCGTTGTCTTGTTGAAATATCCAGCCCCGGCGTAACTTCAACTTTGTGACTGATTCCTCAACATTATTCTCAAGAATCTGCTGATATTGAGTGGAATCCATGCGACCCTCAACTTTAACCAGATTCCCAGTACCGGCACTGGCCACACAACCCCACAGCATGATGGGACCTCCACCAAATTTTACTGTGGGTAGCAAGTGTTTTTCTTGAAACGTTGTGTTCTTTTGCCGCCATGCATAACGCCCCTTGTTATGACCAAATAACTCAATCTTTGTTTCATCAGTCCACAGCACCTTATTCCAAAATGAAGCTGGCTCGTCCAAATGTGTGTTTGCGTACCTCAAGCGACTCCGTTTGTGGTGTGTGTGCAGAAAAGGCTTCTTTCGCATCACTCTCCCATACAGCTTCTCCTTGTGCAAAGTGCGCTGAGTTGTTGAACGATGCACAGTGACACCATCTACAGCAAGTTGATGTTGTAGGTCTTTGGAGGTGGTCTGTGGGCTGTTTTTGACCGTTCTCACCATCCTTCGCCTTTGCCTCTCCAATATTTTATGTGGCCTGCCACTTCTGGCCTTAACAAGAACTGTGCCTGTGGTCCTCCATTTCCTCACTATGTTCCTCACAGTGGACACTGACAGCTTATATTTCTGCGATAACTTTTTGTAGCCTCCCCCTAAACCATAATGTAGAACAATCTTTTTTTCAGGTCATTTGAGAGTTGTTTTGAGGCCCCCATGTTGCCACTCTTCAGAGGAGAGTCAAAGAGAACAACAACTTTCAATTGGCCACCTTAAATACCTTTTCTCATGATTGGATGCACCTGTCTATGAAGTTCAAGGCTTAATGAGCTCACCAAACCAATTGTGTGTTCCAATTAATCAGTGCTAAGTAGTTACAGGTATTCAAATGAACAAAATGACAAGGGTGCCCAAATTTATGCACCTGTCTAATTTCGTTTTGATGCATATTGCACATTTTCTGTTAATCCAATAAATCTCATTTCACTACTGAAATATTACTGTGTATTTGATAGATCAAAATGAAATTGCTGATCCAAACACCCAAATATTTATAAATGAAAATCATGGAAATTGTCAGGGGTTCCTAAACTTTTGCATACAACTGTATACTCTAATTCTGTCAAGTCATAATTTGTGTTTTGTAGTTTCCATGTAAGAAATGTTTATTGTGTTTATACTTGCATGATTTGAGATGTTTTAAATCTAATATTAGAACATACTTTTATATGAGCTAAAACCAGCTAAAACTATAGTTTCCTGGTCATTACAAATATAACTTAAGCATTTCCTGACAAATTCAGCCAATAGCTAATGCCTGGTGTTCATTTATGTAAGGTTCCCAATAGCCAACAAACAAACCAAATCTCGACCCTTCCTGTAGCTGGAGCCTGTAAACTGAAAAATAAATTAAAGCTCAATCTGACTCCGTTCAGCTTTAATCTGTCTCTCTCTTCTTTACTGGGAGGAACTCGTCATATTTAGATAAAGTTTGTTTCTTAATATTTACTCTGAAAACAACTGATTACAACAATACCTGCTGAACTAATAAAAGCTGGAAAACCATCTACAGAGATGGAAATCAGGAAGATGATGCAAGAGATGAAAGTAAATGTCTGAACTTTTATCTTTAAAGATGAATCTCTAAATTCACTTCAATTCACTTCAATTATATTTATATAGCGCCAATTCACAACAGAAGTTATCTCATTGCGCTTTTCCTATAGAGCAGGTCTAGACTGTACTCTATAAATTAATTACAGAGACCCAACAAATCCCTCTAAAGAAAAAAGGGTTTATTTTTACGAAGTTTTGTTTAATTTTTGGTGTTTGGACTAAACCGTCCCTGTTGTTGCTTTGGGGCAGATCACTAGTGCTGCAGACTCGGAGGCCGTCACCCGTCAGAAGCTTGTGAAAGGCCATGCCTACTCGCTGACCGGTGCTGTGGAGGTAATGTCACTTCCTTAAAATGAAATGAGAAGAAATGAAAAAATATGAAACAAGAGTAGAATGAAATATTGTTGTTTTTGTTTCCAGGTGAACTACCGGGGTCGGCAGGAGAAGCTGGTGAGGATGAGGAACCCCTGGGGTCAGGTGGAGTGGACCGGAGCATGGAGCGACGGGTAACCAAACCACACACACAGCTCCACACTGGGGAATTATAATACATAGCACACATATATACTGGTAAAACTGAGCAGATGAAACAAACTGCTGTACACAGACTCCAGTTTGTTGGTGAACAGTCACAGTGGCTGACTGGTTTTGGCCCGTAGTCTAGCAGTGCAGTGCAGTAGAGATAGAATAAGGAAGTAGTAGAATTAGCATGTTGTGTAACCGTAATGTAGTTATAATAATGTTATAATGTTTATAAGAAAACGCTTTTATAACAACCATTCTCATAATCTTTCTGATGAGAATATCACTGTGATATGATTATTGTTTGGTTAGAATAATGCGCAGCTATAGAGAATTCTACTATGATAAGAGATGAGATGAAAAGACGTATCATGAGATGACTTTACATGAGAAATGATGAAATTAGAGGAGATTAGACAGAGACAAGACAGCATTAGATTAGACCAGATGTGAAAAGATGAGATTAGTCGAAAAGAGAAAGATGGTCCAAGATCCAGTGAAACAAGATGAGATGAGATGAAATGACACAACCAAAAGAGAACGAGATTATAATGAGATTAGATTCAGGAGAGATAAAGTGGGACAAAATGAGACTATATTAAAAGCGGTAAAATGCAACGAGATTAGATGAGGTGAGACAAGAAGTGAAGATGTCAAACAAGATAAGACAAGCCAAGCTCTGCCAGTTTTCTTTCGTGTACATGAAGTCCTTTCATGTACATTTTACTAAGCTTGTTTTTATGTTTTCTTGTAAAGTGCTGCATAAAGTCTGTTCCCTTTTAACAGTGTTATTATTATTATTATGTTCATACAGATCGTCTGAGTGGAACTATGTGCAGGGAGACTGTCCACATGCCAACGCAGAGGACGGAGAGTTCTGGTAGGTCGAGTGTCTGAAATATTTGCAGTACATAATGCCATAGATACATACAGTATTGATCCATCAGGTCAGAGGCCACAAAGTCCTAACAGTGGTAGATAGAGGTGGTCGTGATGTTAGTGTTTGTAGCTGCAGAGTGAGTGCTCTTCCCTGTCCTACCTCTGCAGGATGTCCTTCAACGAGTTCTTGCGTCACTACTCTCGTATCGAGGTGTGCACTCTGACCCCCGACACCATCGAAGATGACTCTGTCAAACACTGGAGCGTCAGCAAGTTCGACGGGACCTGGAGGAGAGGATCCACTGCTGGAGGCTGCAGGAACCACCCCTGTAAGTACTGAAACTACTAGTAGCTGCAGTGAATTGGTGATAAAAGGTACATGTACGTTCTTCAAGGTTAAAACGATATATATAAGTAAGGAACACCCCAATTGAAGGTGCCCTAGCATTGATCAAGGTTGATGCCATCTGATTAGACCTAACTTGAATATGGGGACAGTTTTTTCTTCCCCTGTGAAGGTTCATTAGGGTATACCTGTGGCATATTTGGAACTGATTTTGGGATGTCTGATGGAGCTGGAGGTTTAAAGAGATTATCGGTGTGAGGTGATGTTTCTGATGTAACTGGAAGCTGTTTTTTCCTCTGCAGACACATTCTGGATGAATCCTCAGTTTGTGATCAAACTGGAGGAGGAAGATGATGACCCAGATGATGGAGAAATGGGCTGCAGCTTTGTGGTTGGTCTGATCCAGAAGAACCGCAGGAAGCTCCGGAAACAAGGAGAGGACATGCACACCGTTGGGTTTGCCATCTACGAGGTGAGAACCAAAGAAGTTTGCTTTAAGTTTAAGATCAGATCAAGAAATAAAGGATCTAAAGAACCCCTGACACAGCAATACAGATTCATCCACAAGTACACTTTCCAAACTAACCCTTTTCTTGTCTTCTGTTTTGCTTTAGGTTCCGAAACAGGTGAGCTCTGGACCCCTGACAACACCTTCAGGCTAAAGGTCAAAGGCTGAAAAACACTCTTCATTCTTTATTCAGATAATCAGACTTCAAACCACTCTGCCCACCCAGGACGCCTTACACTTTTTTGATTCATCTGTTTAGGAAGTAATGCTTTGTCACAGTGGTGATGATATGATAATGTCAGAAAACTTTCATTCAAAGAACCATGGTGATTTAGCTTGTTTTAGCTTGTTACAACTATGCATTTTCCAAATCATCCATCAGTTTTTAGCTTGATCTTCTGCCTCCCACGTAGCCATTATTTTCAGTAAAATTTAGTACAAGTGGAAAATTTGCTCAGACATCCAATATTTGAGAGCTGTCTGTTGAAAGTCATTTTTTTCTTGAGCTCCCTTGTCGGAAAATCAAATGCAGACAAACAAGAAGCAAACATGGACGACGTGAAAAGGAAAATGTGAAGTTGGTCATTTCTTCCATTAAAGGAACAGTTCAACATTTCAATTTTTCTCTGAGACTCAGATGTTCAGACTGATACCACTCTCATGTAGTCTGTGCGATACATATGAAGCTATAGCCAGCAGCTGGTTAGCTTAGCTTAGCATAAAGACTGGAAACAGCACTTCTAAAGCTCACTGACTAACATATTATATTTCATTTGTTATATTGTGGTTTTGCAGGGGGTTATGTGCCAGACTATTTCTCAGCTGGTGGCCTGGCAACTGGTCAGAGCCAAGAAATAGTCAGACACATAATCCGCTGTAAAATGGTGAATTGTCATTTTTACACAAACCCGAGGATTTCATAACAATTTCAAACTCTTCCTTTAAGGAAGTTGCTGTTCATCAGCTGACTCTCAAAGCGCAGATGTCAGAGGGTCCTTAAAAGCAGAGAGTTTTCAAAATAGTCACTGCTTTTAAATGCATACATCATAAATACTGCATAAAAATAAAGTAGACTAAATGTTTCTTATATCTGCAAGCTGATTTTCATAGAACTGAATAGAAGCCAGTGGCTGTCTGGAGGAGAAGAAATCAACTTAAAAACTGATGAATGATTTAAAAAATGATTTGCTGGGAAACAGTTCAAGATTTGTAGTTAACGGCCTGAAACATGCAAAAACAATTAGAAACAGTTAGAATGGTCTTTGAAAGGCTAGATCCCTTCTGTAACTCAGCATATTAATTCAGGACATTAGGTAGAGACGTAAATATGATGCTTATTGGCTGTACCACCTGCCCAGTTATCGAAATACAAGTTGTCCTAATTGGCTGTTACCCCCCCTCAGTTCCAAGGGCAGAGGGAGGTGCATCTGGATAAGAACTTCTTCCTGACCCACGCTCAGACGGCGAGGTCAGAAACCTTCATCAACCTGCGTGAGGTCTGCTCTCGCTTCAAACTGCCGCCTGGAGAGTACCTGATCGTCCCGTCCACCTTCGAACCGCACCTCAACGGAGACTTCTGCATCCGAGTCTTCTCCGAGAAGCAAACAGAGACCCAGTAAGACCTTCAAACTGGTGCTGCTGGTCTGTTTGTAACAGCAACCTTGTCTTCTTCAGTCAGTGCTGAAAGTCGTTGGGCAGTCTGAAATCCAAAAATTTTTAGTCTTGGTCCCTGTTCAGGTCCACAGTCTGTACAAAAACCTCTCTGTAGTGTTTCTTTGGTCCCTCAAATGTTTCTGAATGGAGGTTTTGAGACCTGGAATTTGGGTTTACTGTGTGCCGTTACTGTTTACTGGGGAAGTGGCGAAAATCAGAAAGGTTGTCAGTGTTTTTGGGTGGGCTGCCCCAACAGGTTCAGTTCACAGGAAGCACTAGTGTGTGCGAGTGTGTGTGTGCATTAGACTTCTACTGAAAATGTGATGAATGCTTCCAGTGATTTCTAACAAGTCTCTCTCCTGTCAGACCCTGTGACGACCCGGTCAACGCTGAGCTAGAGGATGTAAGTAAACCGTGATTTATAGTTGTATGTTAAGGGGTTACGGCTCCAGGGGAAGACTACACCGGCGGAGGCTACAGAGATGCCACATGGAGTTTTGGAAATGTTTTAAATATATAATGGAAAATGTGGGTGCTGACACTCCTGCAGACTCCTGTTTTACAGTTTAGTTGCCTTCAGGACAGAACTCACCTGCCGTGTCACATCGTATGACGATTGTTACTTGCACACACCTGATGTTCCTTACAGACAGATTGCAGAAGTATTCGAGGTACAGCAGCTGGTGTTTAAGGAGTCAGTTCTGAGAAATACAACAGTAGATTATCGTCACACGACACAATGCATCGAGAGTCAAGATTGTTTATTGTCTTTTTCTAGTACATTCAATGGAAAGGAGAACAAAACAGTATCTGGTACCAAGGAGCAGGCAACGTAATAATATCTGTTAGTGCTGAAATTAATAGTTGACCGGCGGGGGACACGCTGGACGGGCTGACACGTGGAAACAAACAACCAGTCACGCCTACACGCAAGAGTCACCAATGAACCTGCATGTCTTTGGACTGTGGGAGGAAGACACAGGGAGAAAACTCCACACAGGAGTCACTGTCAGTCAGCAGTTTGTACCGTTATAATAAAGTTTACTGTGTAACGTTGTGACTGTTGTCGTGGTGTTTGTGTTCAGGAGTCGGTGTCTGATGAGGAGGTGGATGCAGGATTCAGAGGCCTCTTCTCTAAACTCGCAGGAGACGTAAGTTTTCTTTTTTCATCTCACTGAAACAGAAACACAGCTTTAAAACTGAGGAGTCGCGAAAACCTGTATGTCAGATGAACACTAGTCATAAACATGATAATATTTCCATCTCTAACATCATCACATATGAGGTGACGGCAGCATCAGCCAGCTGTCCAGGTGTGATGTGTTTCCTGTTGTGTTTCAGGACCAGGAGATCTCTGCGGCGGAGCTCAGGACCATCATGAACAAGATCGTCTCCAAACGTAAGTTGAGCTGAAGCTTCAACACGCTTCACCTGATCGGCTTCAGCTTCAACTTCCTGTCTCTTTTTCACAGGAACTGACATCAAAACTGACGGCTTCAGTTTGGAGACCTGCAGGATCATGGTCAACCTGATGGACGTATCCTTTAACGTGAACGGTTCAACGATGAAACAACAGTCAGCGCACTCGTGTTATTATCAGAGCAGCTAAACTGTCGGCTAACGTTTATGCTAACGTTAGCTAGTGAGCTAACAAACGTGAACGTGGTGACCATGTTTGTTTGTCTGGTGGTTCAAAGTGAAACGTTTATTGATTATCATTTAGAAAAATATTTGTCGACTCATCGTCATTGAACTGATTATAAGAAAACACGAAAAGTGTTTAAAGTCACAGTGAAACAGCAGTTTCTTTATCTTCAGTAATGTGACGTATTTCTGAGCGAACGGAAACATGTGGCTGAACTTCAGTTGGAAACTGTATTTTCTGTATTTCACTGTCTTTAAAGGCGGGTCAGCGACTCTAAGCCAGTACACGTCTTTCTGTCTCCTCACGGTCCGCTAGCTGTCCGTTCAGTGTGCGCGCTGTAGTTTTCTTGAAAAGAAAAACTAATTATATTCACCTTGAGGCAGCAGGAGCCAAAAGTGGATCAAACTTTCCGAATCGTGTCCCGTAATGTTGTCATCATGTTCAGCGACAGATACAAACCAGATAGAGAACAAAACATACAAAAATACACAGATATTAACGACACGCCGCCACTGGAGCAGCGTCCTGCTGCGCCACAGCTCCGCTCCGTCGGGCTTTCACTTCCCACTGGAAACATGTCAGAGGCGTCAGCCGACACATTTATAATATAATTTAGAATTGTTCGCCGACATTTTTCATCTTTTACATCATAAATACAGAAGCTCATGCAACAGATGCTTTGCGGCTTTGTTACCTTTTGTTGTATCAAACTTTCTCATTTTAAATGTGAATACAGACGATCTCACAGCACAGCTGCTGACGTTCACCTGCATTTACGTTGATTCTGTCAGCGCTCTTTAGACTAAAAACCCTCAGTGATCCTTAACTATTCAGAAGGACAGCGGGAACGGGAAGCTCGGCCTCGGAGAGTTCGCCACGCTGTGGAAGAAGGTGCAGAGATATCTGGTAAGACCTGTGTGACCTTTGACCTTTAAATCCAAATATCTGAATTTACCCGACAAAGATCAACAGCAGCGGTCTGTGTTTTCCTGCGTCTGCAGTCGATCTATAAGAAGAACGACACCGATAACTCGGGGATGATGAGCACTCCAGAGATGAGAGTCGCCTTGAAAGACGCAGGTCAGTTTTTATTTCTTCTTCTTCTGCAGGAAACACACGCTGACTGCTGGCTGATCTGAGGCCGTCACCGCTGCAGAGGCGGGAAGGAAAGAAATGTTCCTGAACATTTAGTTGTGATGTTCAGGTGATTTGTCTGCACGCGCTGCTCGGCAGTCAGGATGAAGGTTTCTCAGCGGAGCTGTAAACGAACCTTCTGGCGTCCGAAGTAACATTCAGTTATTCTACTGTAATAACTGCAGCGTAAGGTCGAGCCACCAGCTGTGTGGAGACGTCAGTGAGCTTTGCAGAGTTTACATACGATATTATTTAGTATGTGAACATGCAGGTGCACACGCTTAAAATCCTGTGATCCTGCAGGTCTCCTTCACAGGAAACTGGAGCAGCTTTCCTTACTTATGTGGTCAAAATGCAAAGTATTTGGGATATTAATACCGTGAAACGAAAGATTCAGACATAAAAGCTTGATGCTGTCTGTTCTCACATGAACTCGTGTTGTAAACTCGTGATTACCGTCCAGAGTCAGACTCAGCAGCTGTTCCTGAATCTGTTTCTCCGTCTTTACTCACATTTATCCCCTCTGTTGTGTCGCTGAGTGACCTTTGACCCCCACACTGTTTGTTGCATGTTGCAGGACTGGAAGCTCGGTCCTGTTCAAAAACTCGTCTAACCAGCAGATGTAAACTGTTTCCTGTCTGTCTGCTCTCGCGCTGTGGGCGCTCGCTAAAATCGTCGCTTTCTCTGATGTGGTTTGGTTCAGAAGCCTCAGGCTGACTGTACTGCAGCAAACTCAGAACATTTTTTGATGATATTTGAACATTCAGAGCTTCATCAGGACGAACAAACATATTTTTCTGTAGAGCAGCTCTGTCTCTGACGACAGAACTGCTCTGGAGTCAGAAACGATCTGATTGGTAAATCAGATCAGAAACATCAGCTTGGATCGTAGAAAAGGTTTCAGTCGTAGTCGTCTGGACGCTGTTTTCAGAATCAAGATGTTCCGGCTCCCATCCAGAAGCCATTCTCAACTGTGAAAAATGGTCTTCCTGGGCCATCATGGAAACAATTAGGTCAGTTTCAGGTGAAACTAGCTAATCAACAGATACTCAGGTAGACTCCTCCCTGAGGGCGGGGCTTATGTAACACAGAGTAGCTTAAATTTCTGAGTTCTCAGACCATTTTCACGATTGAGAAAGACTTAGAAACAGCGGGATTCTCAGGCAGGTTCTGCAGGTAGAAGGAGCTTCTGTAGATAAAGCTATCCTCAGGAAGTGTCAGGCACACTGAATGGCTTATGAGTCTGAGTTCTCCTCCAGTTCCCTCAAGAGTTTCCTGCTGGAGGTTATCAGTAAATGTTTGATCGGATATTTCATCTCGTTTATTTGCTGTTTGATCGGATCTCTCTTTAAACTCCGTCCATTCCTGCTTCCAGAGAATCGGTTCGTGTTTGTCTTTGAACTTTCTGAATGTGTGACTCGTGGTGATTCCCAGCTGACTCTCTGCACAGACCTCCTGCTGTACTCCTCCCAGCCCCGCGAGGAGCGAGGAAGACTCGTTTATTTATTACTAAGATTTATTTCAGAGGGGAAACGGAATCTTCACACCTAGAACTTTCAAAATAAAATGTTTTTCCTGTTTTATTTCATTTATTCATTTAATGTTTATTTGATACGGACAGATACATTAAACATAGAGAATTGCAATTCTGCATTGCAACGTATCTCAGCATTTATAGCTGCTGCTAATTTTCCTTTAAAATAACAGACGATGATGTTCTGTGTTTGTCTCTGCTGCTGCTGTCTGGACTCTTCACACTTTACTGCCGGTAGACTGAAGGTGACGGTACGTTACGTCCTGCTGGAGGTTCGTTAGCACTGTTAGTGGTGTTAGCACTGTTAGCGGTGTTAGTGGTGTTAGCACTGTTAGCGGTGTTAGCACTGTTAGCAGTGTTAGCCGTGTTAGCACTGTTACCGATGTTAGCACTGTTACCACTGTTACCGGTGTTAGCCATGTTAGCACTGTTAGCAGTGTTAGCCATGTTAGCACTGTTAACGGTGTTAGCCGTGTTAGCAGTGTTAGCACTGTTACCGATGTTAGCACTGTTACCAGTGTTTGCCATGTTAGCACTGTTAGCAGTGTTAGCACTGTTACCAGTGTTAGCCGTGTTAGCAGTGTTAGCACTGTTACCACTGTTACCAGTGTTAGCCGTGTTAGCACTGTTACCGGTGTTAGCCATGTTAGCACTGTTAGCAGTGTTAGCCGTGTTAGCACTGTTATCGATGTTAGCACTGTTACTAGTGTTTGCCATGTTAGCACTGTTAGCAGTGTTAGCACTGTTAGCAGTGTTAGCTGTGTTAGCACTGTTACCGATGTTAGCACTGTTAGCAGTGTTAGCACTGTTACCAGTGTTAGCCGTGTTAGCAGTGTTAGCACTGTTAGCAGTGTTACCGGTGTTAGCGGTGTTAGCACTGTTACCACTGTTACCAGTGTTAGCCATGTTAGCACTGTTAGCAGTGTTAGCCATGTTAGCACTATTAACGGTGTTAGCCGTGTTAGCAGTGTTTGCACTGTTAGCGGTGTTAGCACTGTTACCGGTGTTAGCCGTGTTAGCACTGTTAGCGGTGTTAGCACTGTTACCGGTGTTAGCCGGTGTTCGCATCTTGCATCTTTTTAGAATAAATTGTATGAATTCAGTTATATTTCTTTAACCTGAAAAACATGCAGAGAAGGCAGAATGGGTATTTCAGCCCTGGGTAGTGTCTGCAGCTGAGTGAGACTCAAAGAGTGAGCCAGCATGTTGATGATCAGCTGCTGGACTTTTAATTTACTTACAGTCAGATCTTAATTATCTCTGTTTTCTGGAGAAAACTAATGATGCATGAAAACAGATGTCACTGTGACGTCAGTAATAACACTGTCTCCTCCCCGTCTCCTGTCTCTGTTCGGTCTCTCTGAATTGACTTTTATCCTGAGTTAATGAAATATTTAAGTCCTGATCAAACTGTGTCTGATACACAACCTGATCATTCAGTCCTCGTCCCAGGAGAACACGAGTAACTCTGAACCACGAAGAACAGTCCTGCATTCAGTTTCTTTATTTAAGTTCTCTTTACACCCCGATCAATAAATCAAATGCTGTCGCAGGCCTGTAATAAGCCCTGTCTACCTGTCTGTCTGTCTGTCTGTCTGCCTGTCTGCCTGCCTGTCTGCCTACCTGCCTGTCTGCCTGCCTGCCTGTCTGCCTGCCTGTCTGTCTGCCTGTCTGCCTGCCTGCCTGCCTGCCTGTCTGCCTGCCTGCCTGCCTGCCTGTCTGTCTGTCTGCCTGCCTGTCTGCCTGTCTGTCTGCCTGCCTGTCTGCCTGCCTGTCTGTCTGTCTGTCTGTCTGTCTGCCTGTCTGTCTGCCTGCCTGTCTGCCTGTCTGTCTGCCTGCCTGCCTGTCTGTCTGTCTGTCTGTCTGTCTGCCTGTCTGCCTGCCTGTCTGTCTACCTGTCTGTCTGTCTGCCTGTCTGTCTGCCTGTCTGTCTGCCTGCCTGTCTGCCTGTCTGCCTGCCTGCCTGTCTGTCTGCCTGTCGGTTGGATAATTATCCATCAACATGAAGACCTCTGATGCAGGAACAGATGTAGTTCCCTGTTCAGCACTGAACGTGTCACACGTTCAGTAAATACACAAAGTTATAGTTATAGTTAAACAGTTAATATTCTTTCATTTACTCAGTGACAGAGCGACCATCGCAGCGAGGAGACTTTACGAAATCAGAGACTCTGTCGAGGTCAGAAATGCTAGCTGCTAACCAAAGCTAACGGGAAATCCTGGCCACCGTCCGTCCACTCATAGTTTTTTTTCTCCCGGTGTTGTCATTAGAAACACGAAGATTAGCAGGACGGAAACGCAGAATACGAACGTTAGCTTCTTAACGTTGCTGCTAAGTTTCTTTCTGTGTTTCCGGAGGCGTTAGCGTTAGCGTTAGCATGAGGATGATAGTCTGGTTTGTTCTCCACAGTAACTCCTCCTGTCGCCCTCCTCCAGGTTTCACTCTCAACAACACCATCTACCAGCTGCTGGTGGCGCGATACGCCGAACCCGACATGACCATCGACTTCGACAACTTCGTGGGCTGTCTGATGAGGCTGGAGATGATGTTCAGTGAGTCGCCACATTTCTAACATCCAAAGCTAACGGTTCAACAGAATGTCCTTCAGATTTCTCTTCAGATGTAAACGTTTTCTTACTGAAGAACCGTGGAACCCTTAAAGGGAAAGCTCAGCATGTTCAGAAAGTCCTGTGGAGTTTCTGACCTCCAGCAGCGTTACGGAGCGATGTGTTTACCGAAGGGAACCGTATCCGAGGCGTCTCTGGGTCCTGCAGTGAAGGTCATGTTGCCACAGCTGGATCTCTTCTACAGCTGTCTCAACATCAGAACAGAATATGAGCAACAGTTTTACAAAATATCTGGTCCATTGTTAAAAAGTCGAAGCCTGTGGACAGAAAAACAGAAGGCGAGAAGTCAGCCGCGACTCCCAGGGTGCATTTCTGCGAGAAACATCCAATCACAGAGCTTAAAATGATGTTACCTGCGCCGCTAACGGCAGGTGGACGCTAAAGACGTGTTCAGAAAAGTGATTTAATGATTTGCAGCTTAAATGAATTCACTTTTAAAGTCTGAGTCAGTGGTGGATGAATTCAGTAACCATGGCGACAAGTTTTGCTCTCAGCGTCTGATTCGCACCTCTGGGGCTTAAGGCCTGCTCACACCAGCATTTAGAGAGTTAGCTAATGAGCTAACGTAGCTGCTAACTGACGCAGCTTCAGAATGTGTCAGAAAAACTCTGACGTGTGATTCATTTTCCTCCTCAGAGATCTTTAAGAAGCTCGACGCTGACAACAGCGGCTCCATCGAGCTCAACTTCAACCAGGTGAGAACAAAACAGTCTGTTGAACACATTCAGAGTCTGTCTGAAGACCCAGAACCTGGTCCAGCAGTGGCAGCAGAATACACCACAGTCAGAGATGAGTCCGGTGTTGACTTGGACCTGGTTTCTCTGTCTTCTTTCTGCAGTGGTTGAACTTCGCCATGATCTGAGCCGTCGCTCCGTGGTCGCCCGGAGCTTCAGTGTTACTGCAGGACGCCATGTTCCCGTTCACCGCTTCTCTCTGTCACTCCTTAAGTTTTCTATGTGAGGCTTCTGTTTTACTCTCTACACTACCTGACTGACAGACTCGATGCAAAGGCAATAAACGAATCCACAAACCCTTTAACAGGCTGAGGAGGTGTGTTCTGTGATTCTGTCATAATTCATATTTAAAGGATGGTTTCATCTCTGTAGAGATAGAGAGGTCCAGGACATGTTTAGCCTAGCTTAGCACAAAGACTGGAAGCAGGGGGAAACTGCTAGCCAGCCCTTGTATTTAACAACGTTATGGTAGCTGCAAACAGCTAGCAATTTCAATGGTGGTACCTGTTTGTAGCTAACTGGTGTTTTACCAGGGTATGTGTAGCCTAGCTTAGCACAAAGACTGGAAGCAGGGGGAAACTGCTAGCCAGCCCTTGTATTTAACAACGTTATGGTAGCTGCAAACAGCTAGCATTTTCAATGGTGGTACCTGTTTGTAGCTAACTGGTGTTTTACCAGGGTATGTGTAGCCTAGCTTAGCACAAAGACTGGAAACAGGGGAAAACTGCTAGCCTAGCTTTATCAAATAAGAAAACACCTGTTTTACATGTTGTATCTTGTTAGCTAAAAAGCTAGTCACCAGTCCGTCCGATGGGTTGTCAGATGGGTTTAGTTTGATATCTTTTATAAGTCATTTTCATTTTAATAACTTTATAATGAAAGGAGGCCGACTTTAGCCCACATTTCTTCCCTTCGGCAGACTTCATGAAGGGTGCAGTACCGTCTTTGACCACACAGAGCGGCAGACATCTGTAATAATCCAGAGGGGGCGCTGTTTCACTCATCACAGGACACAAAGACAACTGTGCAAGAGATGCCATCTAAGAGAAAATGGTGTAATGTTTGTATTACAATGAGGGGAGGGGCGGGGGTGTCATCAACGCATGACGTCGCTCCAGGGTGGTGGGGGGAGTCCTCCAGTCCTCCTCTCAGAAGAGCCTGGTTTATGTGAATGAAAGCTCTGACAGAACTAATGAAGACACGTGGACAGTGTGGAAATTAAACAGCAGACTCTGCTGATATTTCGATGTTTGTTCAGATTAAACAATCACGTGACTCTGCTGGTGTCTGGTCTCTTTAACTGGCCCCTGTTGTGTTGATGATGATGATGTAGCCCCGCCCCTCCCACCGGGCGGGGCCGATACTGCAGCCCAGCATCCGCCACAGCTCCGCGCAGCACCGGACCGCCAGCATCCAGAGCCGCATCCTCAGACCCCAGGACCGACCACCCGGTGAGTGTCTGAGCTGGTCCGAACTGGTCTGAACTGGTCTGCGTTGCCCTGTTTTCAGGTTGATTCAGCACAAACTGTTCACAGCATCCTGTTTATTAACCAATCAGAGACGTGCTCGTGCAGCGTCACACGCTGACCAGCAGATTCAGGTATTTATGGAAAACTGCGTCTCTGAAATAAAACCGCGAGAAGAAGCGAATAAACCGTGGGACAGCGCGGGCTGTGTTTTGATTGGTCCTTATGAAAGCTTTTCTGGAGTGACTGCTCCGTTTCAAGTAAATATTCAGTCGGTTTTTATGTTGCTGCAGTTTATTCTTCAAATGAAACTTTTCTGCTCAGCTGATGAGACTTTCACACTGAGCTGTCTGTCAGCCATCTTTTCAGCTGTCACCAACAGCTTTGTGTGTTTTTACAGGATTGTCATGTTAAATATATATATATATATATATTATATTGCATTACATTCACTCAGCGAGTATCTCTGCAGGGCCCCGCTGACCTCCAGGGGCCCCGGGGCCCCCGGGGGCAGACAGCAGTTATTGGACGCTTGTTGTACAGTTTCATTATTTCCCCAAACCCCCAGAAACCAGATCGATCGACAGCCGATAAGTGTTGGAGTCGTTTCTGAAGCAGGAACTAGTTCCAGCTTCTTCCTTCTTTCTGCCAGAATGAACTCGGCAGCTTCGGACCGCTGGTCTCTCGGCTTCAGGGATCAATGACGGCGTCCTCGCTGTCAGCTGCGTTTTCTTCTGACAATCAATCGATTATTAAAGAAATCGACGGTCAGACGCATCGATGACGCAACCGGTTCTGCTGAGAAACATGTTGATAGAACACAACAACACGTGAGCAACGGACACAGAGTCCAGACTCTAACCTGCTTTAAACCCTGAGCTGGTCCCAGTCTGAGTCTGGTCCCAGTCTGAGTCCTGGTCCCACTCTGAGTCTGGTCCCAGTCTGGTCCCAGTCTGGTCCCAGTCTGAGTCCTGGTCCCAGTCTGAGTCTGGTCCCAGTCTGGTCTCAGTCTGAGTCTGGTCCCGGTCTGAGTCTGGTCCCGGTCTGGTCCCAGTCTGAGTGTGGTCCCGGTCTGGTCCCAGTCTGAGTCTGGTCTGAGTCTGGTCCCAGTCTGAGTGTGGTCCCGGTCTGGTCCCAGTCTGAGTGTGGTCCCAGTCTGAGTGTGGTCCCAGTCTGGTCCCAGTCTGGTCCCAGTCTGAGTCTGGTCCCAGTCTGAGTGTGGTCCCAGTCTGAGTGTGGTCCCAGTCTGGTCCCGGTCTGGTCCCAGTCTGAGTCTGGTCCCAGTCTGAGTGTGGTCCCGGTCTGGTCCCAGTCTGAGTGTGGTCCCAGTCTGAGTGTGGTCCCGGTCTGGTCCCAGTCTGAGTGTGGTCCCAGTCTGGTCCCAGTCTGGTATTTTGGTGAAGCTCCAGAAACACAGGCGCTTTCAGAGTGATGAGTCGGCTCGTCTGCTCTCAGCGATGCTGCGACTGTAATCTGCTGCTGCGGAGCTCAGACCGGCACACACGAGTTCATTAGAGACTGGAGACGAGCCGGGACCACGTGGTCCGTTTAAAGGGACTGGGATGGTTCATGGAGACTCTCAAACGGAGTCCGAGACTCTGGAGAAACTGATGAAGGTTTTGCCTAAAAAATGACACATTTAGTAAAAGTATAAATAGTTGCTGATTTAAGTTCTGTCAGTCCAGTAATTGATTATTTGACTGTTGTTCATGCTGAATGATCTGTGATAACAAAGTTAATTAATAAGCAGGTTGTTGAGTGACGTGTTCTGATTGGTCACCAGGATCCAATGAACTAACCAGACTTCTGTTTCCTGTCAGCTTCTCACGAGCCCATTGGACGGAGATCAGGTACAAACATCTGCATGTTTATTATTTCTCTCTATGATCTGATCACCGTGTGTTAGCATGCTAACATTAGCTAGTTAGCAGTAAACACAGAGCGCAGCTGAGGCTGATGGGAGCGCCATCAGCTCTGCAGGTGTTTGGTCAGAAACCAAAGTGTCGGACACGTTAACGTGTCGACCTGATGGTGGCGCTAGAGGGAAAGTCAGAGGATCAGCAGAGTTATTACAGTTCATCCTGAGGGGAGCATGAACGATGAAGCACGTCTCATCCAGTAGTTGTTGAGATGTTTCAGTCTGGACCGAAGTGGAGCACAGGCTGATATGAATCCCTTAAACACCCTGAATCCTGATGAGTTTTTCTGATGTGTTGTGGATCAGGATGTTTGGAGGCGTGTCCGGCCGGATCCACAAGGACAGGCAGAAAGCTGGAGGTCTGGGATCAGTCCAGCAGGCCGTGCGCTACCAGAGCCAAGACTTCCAGGCCCTGAAGGAGGACTGTCTGCAGAATGGATCCCTGTTCCAGGACCCAATGTTCCCCGCGGAACCAGCCTCCCTGGGCTTCAAGGAACTCGGACCGTTCACTGCCAAAACCAGAGGGGTGGAGTGGAAGAGACCAACTGTAAGAACCAAAACTCCAAAAGCTAACAGGTCCCAAGTCATGACATCATGCTAACAGACTGAGGCTAAAGCTAACAGGTCCCAAGTCATGACATCATGCTAACAGACTGAGGCTAAAGCTAACAGGTCCCAAGTCATGATATCATGCTAACAGACTGAGGCTAAAGCGATCAGGTCCCAAGTCATGATATCATGCTAACAGACTGAGGCTAAAGCGATCAGGTCCCAAGTCATGATATCATGTTAACAGACTGAGGCTAAAGCTAACAGGTCCCAAGTCATGATATCATGCTAACAGACTGAGGCTAAAGCTATCAGGTCCCAAGTCATGATATCATGCTAACAGCCAGAGGCTAAAGCTAACAGGTCCCAAGTCATGATATCATGCTAACAGACTGAGGCTAAAGCTAACAGGTCCCAAGTCATGATATCATGCTAACAGACTGAGGCTAAAGCTATCAGGTCCCAAGTCATGATATCATGCTAACAGCCAGAGGCTAAAGCTAACAGGTCCCAAGTCATGATATCATGCTTACAGACTGAGGCTAACGCTAACAGGTCCCAAGTCATGATATCATGCTAACAGACTGAGGCTAAAGCTAACAGGTCCCAAGTCATGATATCATGCTAACAGACTGAGGCTAAAGCTAACAGGTCCCAAGTAATGATATCATGCTAACAGACTGAGGCTAAAGCTATCAGGTCCCAAGTCATGATATCATGCTTACAGACTGAGGCTAAAGATAACAGGTCCCAAGTCATGATATCATGCTTACAGACTGAGGCTAACGCTAACAGGTCCCAAGTCATGATATCATGCTAACAGCCAGAGGCTAAAGATAACAGGTCCCAAGTCATGATATCATGCTTACAGACTGAGGCTAACGCTAACAGGTCCCAAGTCATGATATCATGCTAACAGACTGAGGCTAAAGCTAACAGGTCCCAAGTCATGATATCATGCTAACAGACTGAGGCTAAAGCTAACAGGTCCCAAGTCATGATATCATGCTAACAGACTGAGGCTAAAGCGATCAGGTCCCAAGTCATGATATCATGTTAACAGACTGAGGCTAAAGCTAACAGGTCCCAAGTCATGATATCATGCTAACAGACTGAGGCTAAAGCTATCAGGTCCCAAGTCATGATATCATGCTAACAGCCAGAGGCTAAAGCTAACAGGTCCCAAGTCATGATATCATGCTAACAGACTGAGGCTAAAGCTAACAGGTCCCAAGTCATGATATCATGCTAACAGACTGAGGCTAAAGCTATCAGGTCCCAAGTCATGATATCATGCTAACAGCCAGAGGCTAAAGCTAACAGGTCCCAAGTCATGATATCATGCTTACAGACTGAGGCTAACGCTAACAGGTCCCAAGTCATGATATCATGCTAACAGACTGAGGCTAAAGCTAACAGGTCCCAAGTCATGATATCATGCTTACAGACTGAGGCTAACGCTAACAGGTCCCAAGTCATGATATCATGCTAACAGCCAGAGGCTAAAGATAACAGGTCCCAAGTCATGATATCATGCTTACAGACTGAGGCTAACGCTAACAGGTCCCAAGTCATGATATCATGCTAACAGACTGAGGCTAAAGCTAACAGGTCCCAAGTCATGATATCAGAGGCTAAAGCTAACAGGTCCCAAGTCATGATATCATGCTAACAGACTGAGGCTAAAGCTATCAGGTCCCAAGTCATGATATCATGCTTACAGACTGAGGCTAAAGATAACAGGTCCCAAGTCATGATATCATGCTTACAGACTGAGGCTAAAGCTAACAGGTCCCAAGTCATGATATCATGCTAACAGACTGAGGCTAAAGCTAACAGGTCCCAAGTCATGATATCATGCTAACAGCCAGAGGCTAAAGCTAACAGGTCCCAAGTCATGATATCATGCTAACAGACTGAGGCTAAAGCTAACAGGTCCCAAGTCATGATATCATGCTAACAGACTGAGGCTAAAGCTAACAGGTCCCAAGTCATGATATCATGCTAACAGACTGAGGCTAAAGCTAACAGGTCCCAAGTAATGATATCATGCTAACAGCCAGAGGCTAAAGCTAACAGGTCCCAAGTAATGATATCATGCTAACAGCCAGAGGCTAAAGCTAACAGGTCAATGGTCAATGACTCAAAACAACCATAAAAAGATGAGGTTTTGTGTCTCTGTCAGTCTCGGTGTCTCGGTCCTGTGGGGCAAGTTTGTATCTGGTTCAGGCTGCTTATTGGTGAAATTAGTTTTTGACTGACAGTGGATTGTAAGCCTCTGATTGGCCAATTTAAAAAATGACTGACAGTTACCCCGGCCATTCAACGCCTCCGTTCTGCAGAGACACCAGACTCGGGTGGGGGGGCCTTTTGATCCTGTATAATAACTGAAGACCACTCAGCGGCTTCTCCGCGTGGCGTTCACACCGAGCGTCTCTCCTCGGTTATAACAGTGGCGGCAAAAACAAATGAAACGTTATGCCGAACTTAGACCGCTGTGAAAACTTCAAGTGCGTCGGCGATTAAGAACACGCGATGTAAAGTGATGTCAAACAGACGGTGTTTCTGATTGGCTGTTGCAGGAGCTGACAGAGAACCCTCAGTTCATCGTGGGCGGAGCCACCAGGACGGACATCTGCCAGGGAGCGCTGGGTGAGTCGGCTGGTCACGTGACCTCACACACAGCCTGTCTGTCTGTCTGTGGTTTACAGGGAACTTCCCTAACGACGGTTGCTAAGAGACCAACTGACTGCATGAGTCAGGCAGTAAACACGGTGTGACATTATGATGATGGTTATCTGACAGCATGAAGCACCGCGCTCCTGCATGACGTGCGTTACATCACTCACTGCTCAGATATTTGATAAAGGACGCAGGTAAAGGTGACAGCGCGTCACATTCCCACTTCCTGTGTAGCAAAGCAACAGCGCCAGAGCACTTCCTGATTGTTGCAACCCATGAAGCTAATAACGAACTCACGATGGACAGTTTTAAAAAAGCATCAGAATCACTGCAGCAGAACCAGAGATACCTACTTATTCCACACATTCTTCTTAAACCTGCCGCCTACATTACCCACAATGCAACTCCAGTTGTGTGGGAGATTGTGGTGTGTTAAGCTAGCAGCGGCTAATGTAGCCTGGAGCCTGCAGCAGAGACGAGCTGCAGAGGTCTGCTGAGCTCACTTCTGCCTAACTTTCATCTTCATCAGCCCCGACGACGCTGACTCGAGTGACATCACTCGAGGACATTTATTAGACGTCACACAGCTCTGGAAATGCCTGGAAACGCCTGGAAACACCTGGAAACCCACACTGAGGTGGAAAATCAGCAGTTTTATTTTAGATGTTTTATCTCCATCGAGGGGCTCTGTCCTCTCACTTTAAGAGTGTTTTTCAGCCCTGTGTAGTGTCTGCAGGTCGTTCCTGAAGACAGGGCAGCCTGTAGTTAGCCTGAGAGGTAAGCTCCAGGGCAAAAAGGTCCACCAAGCTTATCACAGTGAGACGTGTAGGACCGTGTCGATCAGCTGCTCTCCCTGTTTACAGTGACACCCCCCCCCCCCCCCCCCCGTTGGACGCTGCCTTCAGGAAACAGTCGCCTGTGTGTTGATGTTGCCTCGGCCCCTGGCTGACAGGAAACGATCCCGATGATTTCTCCTGCAGTCAAACTGATTTCAGACCAGCTGACGTGGTGTTTTATTGTCACGTTCAGATGAAGTATCGTGACCCAAAGCCACATACCAGAGTGTTTACGGCGTCCGCCGTCCCATCTCCCTGGCTTCCTACAGGAAGTAAAATCAAATATGACAGACAGAGTAAACGATCCATACGTGAGTTTCAGCAGGAAGCAGCAGCTCCCAGCATGCACTGGGAGAGGCTCGACCTGTCTGGTCTGTCAGCGGTTACAGATTTCTACGAACCGGAGACGCAGAGAGAAACTGCAGCTTACACACACACACACACACACACACACACACACACACACACACTCGCTGTGAGTGTGTGTGTGTGTGTGTGTGTGTGTGTGTGAGTCACAGAACAAAGGGCGGACAGTCTGGCTGATCTCCAGCTCCGAGCAGCAGGGTGGAGTCCTGACTGTGTGTGTGGACACGTATTACTCACGCTGTGGGGACTCGCCTTAAAACAAAACGCAAGTCGCCACAACGTAAATGATTAACTGTTAGAGTGAAGACGTGCTTTAAGGTTAGGGTAACGTTAGGGTAAGGTTAGAGTAACGTTAGAGTAACGTTAGAGTAACGTTAGGGTAAGGTTAGGGTAAGTCTCCTGGGAATGAATGTAAGTCAATGTAATGTCCTCTGAAGAGATGGAAACATGACTGTGTGTGTGAGTGTGTGAGTGTGTGAGTGTGTGAGTGTGAGTGTGAGTGTGTGTGTGTGTGTGTGAGTGTGTGAGTGTGTGTGTGTGTGAGTGTGTGTAATCTGGTTGTAAACACATCATTGGCAGGAAACAGGAATGATCAGTATGTCCGTCGGTGGGCGGAGGTCCAGCTGTTTCTCGCTGCTCTAGCTCCACCTGCTGGACGCTGCTGACATCACAGCTCAGAGACAGCACTCTGTGACATCATATCACCTGGACGGAGAAATAAAGTCATTTTTATTTCTACAGCCCAAAACTACAAACCATATGACCGCTGTAGAAGAGATGGATCATAAACATTTTATTAAAGTACACAATTAAACACATGGATCAGTTAGTAAGTTAATACATTAGCAGTTAAATAAATAGATTAACTATATTAATAAGAAATTAAATACAACACATGCGCAGAGTGCAGCAGGCAGCTACATTAGGCTGGATCACTCGTGGGTCTGTCTATCACCTGGCTGGATCACTCGTGGGTCTGTCTATCACCTGGCTGGATCACTCGTGGGTCTGTCTATCACCTGGCTGGATCACTCGTGGGTCTGTCTATCACCTGGCTGATCCTGCGCCCACTGCACTCTGAGCAAACACTTTCATACGTTTCATTCATTCATCCTTCTGTGAAGTGGGCGGCTCAGGTCCATCCGCCCCCGCGTCTGATGAGGTTCCGGTCCGTCAACCTCTTCCTCGCCAAACTGGGACACCTTTGTGGAGCTGGGTTTGTGGACGGGGACACGGGGCTGGAGCTGAGGTTTTATCAACCTGCGGAGAGTTTATGTATTTTATAGGCTGAATTCACAATGTTTAGACTTTTTATAATTAAATTAGAAAATCCTCACCGGAGTTTTGGGGTTTTGAAACAGCTTTTAGACCTTTATGCTGTGCTTTTGTCATGGTTTTGGGTCTTAGGTTTTGTTATTTCCTGTTTTATTTGTAGTGTGCTGCCTCATGTGTCAGTTTTACTTCCTGTCTTTGTTTGCTTTTCCCTCCAGTTTTGATTGTTTTCTCCACCGTAGTTAGTGTCACCTGTGTCTGGTTACCTTGCCCTCACCTGTGTATATATATTCTGTTTGCTTCCCTTGTTTCTGTGTCGCAAAACAAATCAGACAAATCAAATCAGACTTTTAAGACTGAAATCCTGGCTACGACCCTGCGGGGGCGCTGTCCTGTTGAAACAGGAAAGACACAGAACACTGTTGGCTAAAATATTAAGTTCCCTTTCACTGGAACTAAGAGGCCCAAAGTCCAGACCAAAACACAGGGCTGTCCACAGACTTTTGGCCAGATAGTGTAGCTGTGAACCTGATCCACCAGGACTGTTTCATGACAAGGCGTAATAAGAACAGGAGCACCTGAAGGCAGCACTCAGCCCGTCAGCTCTGACCTCGTGTTGATCCGTTTATTGATCAGTGAATGGACGATGGATGGAAACTCCATTAGCCGGAAACATTAGCAAATTAATGTGAAAATAGCTAATGTTGTTGTTGTTAGCGTTGAGCCTAGCATTAGCGTGTCCCCACAGACCATCAGAGTGTCTGTTCAGGATAATGCAGTCAGCTGATGTTCAGTCTGCACATTAACAAGCTGCTGCAGCACAAATGCTTCCTGTAAACATGTCAGAACATAAACTCTGTTCCTCCAATCAGAGTCACGAGCATCATCACCAACATCTGATGTCAGATCTGATGGCAGTGTGTCAATGACACGTTCAGATCACAACCACAAGAAGACTGTCATGTGTTGAGATAATGGTGAAACTTAAGAGATCAACAGCGACTATAAAAAAACCTCAGTCTTAACACTCCTGGACCTTAGCTCGGCTGGATCATGGGATCCTGCTAGACAGGCTAAGAGACTGGGTGGTCTGGCTGACACGGTTCTCCAGTGGGTTGAATCCTACCCGACCAATAGAAATGTCATTGTCACGCTTGCTGTGTGGGGTACCGCAGGGCTCCATCTTGGGTCCTCTTCTGTTTAACCTGTACCTGCTTCCCCTTGGCTACGTCGTCAGCAAACATAACATCAGCTACCAGAACTCTGCCGATGACACACAGCTTCTCGTCTATCTACTGACGACCCGTAAACTCAGTCAGCTGCTTGGAAGAAAAACAGATTTTGGTTGTGCTAAAGCCCAGAGACAGCTGGTCTGCCAGTATCTGGAGTCCAGATCACTTAAAACACCTGACCAGATTAAAAATCTAGGAGTAACCTTTGATGGTCAACTCAGCTTCAGGGATCATATCACCGGCCTTCTTACAACTCAGAAACAATTCAAGAATCAGAGGCTTTCTTTCCCAAACCGACTCAGAGAAACTCATGCATGCGTTTGTTACGAGCAGGCTGGATTACTGCAACTCTCTGTTTATGGGTCTTCCAAACAAAACAATCCAGAGACTACAACTTATCCAGATCTCAGCTGCACGAGTACTAACCAGGACCAAAAGATCAGACCACATCACTCCAGTCCTCCGTAACCTTCATTAGTTACCTGTTGCCTTCAGACTGAAGTTCAAACCCCTTGATTTGGTTTACTAAGCGCCTGCTGGTCAAGCTCATCTCAGACATGCTGTCAGTTTATAACCCTGGCAGCTCTCTCCGGTCGCATGGTGGAAATCTCCGTGTGCCTGGAGCACTTTAAAAGTCCGGTGAGATGGCTTTCAGTATTTATGCACCTAAAGAATGGAACAGTTTGCCTCCTGATCTTAGACTTGCTCCGACACCGCGTCCAAGACCTTTTTCGCTCAAGCTTTTCTTAACGGACGCACAGTCGAGGGCTTGCAGGAGTCGGGTCCGGCAGAGAGTAACTGAAGATACAAGAGGGTTAGCGTTTAGCTCAGACAAGGCGACAGAGAGCAAAAGGCTGCAGCGAGACTAACTGGGAGCTGAGTCTACGATGTGGCGGCGTGGTGGAGCCCAGTATTTAAAGCAGAGGAGATGGAGATGATTGGCCACCCGACTCCCGCACACAGGACATACTTTGAGATTAGAAGACACTGAGGTAGTTAAGTTGTGATATTGAGATAATTGACCCAAAAATTAACTAAAAACTAGAAAAGGCAAAATTTCCAGAGCAAAGTTCACACACGTTAGTTGAAGTGTAAGATGAAAGCAGCGGAGAAGTCTGTTAAAGGTTTATCACTTCAATGAGCTGAAGTCTCAGTTGAACTGTTAGTTGAAGTGTACTTACTGAAAGCAGTTGAGTTCTCATTTAAAGAGTGGGGAATGAAAGTAGTTGAAGTGTGAGTTTAAGAGTAATTACTCTTCAAATCACATTTCTCTCAAGATATGAAAGCAGTTGAAATATCAGTTGATGTATAACAGGTCAAAGCAGATGAAGTGTCAGCTAAGGCAGAAGACAGTTTAAGTGTGCGCACTGACAGCAGTTAAAATGTTACCGTCTGAAGGTAGTTGAAGTGTCAGGTAACTGTATTGACTGTTTTACAGGAGACTGCTGGCTGCTCGCGGCTATCGGCTCTCTCACTCTGAACGAACGGCTGCTGCATCGCGTGGTTCCTCACGGTCAGAGCTTCAACCACGAATACGCCGGCATCTTTCACTTCCAGGTGAGACTCCACCTGTTCAGAGATCACGCCCACTCACCTGTTCATGATGCGTTCACACAGAACTCAAGAGTTTGTGTTTTTATCATTAAAAACAAGGTAGAGAACGAAGAGAGACAGCAGCGACCTTAATAACTACCCTGAAGGCCACTTGATGGCACTAAAGAGTCGTGTTTTCCTGGTTGTTTCTTTCAAGACTGATCATCTGTATTGAATATCAGTTTGTGATTGGCTCACTTTCAATCACATCGTCTCTACTTTCAGGTTTTCTGCTACATTGATTGTCTTGACAGTTTTTATGAGTATTTTGAGATCTACATTTTGCATTTACATGAATTTAAGATGGCAAAGTGTTTAATTCTTCTTCTTGTGTCTCTCTGGTCTGTAGTTCTGGCAGTTCGGGGAGTGGGTGGACGTGGTGATCGACGACCGTCTGCCGGTTAAAGACGGAGAGCTGCTGTTCGTCCACTCGGCTGAGGGCAGCGAGTTCTGGAGCGCCCTGCTGGAGAAGGCCTACGCCAAGTAAGATCATCCACTGCGGTATCGAGGTCCCGCCCACACACCCGGCTGTCAATCATGACGTCAAACCCCGTTTTTATAGCATCAGATAACTAATTAAAACCAAACTTCTCAGAAAAAGACCTGAATAAACATCAGCGTGATGAGAACGACCTGAACTGACAGAAACCATCTTTGTGGACTTTGAGTTTTTAGTTTGGCTCGTGTCCCATCCGCTAACATGGAGGGGGCGGGGCTTATGACCTGTACTGCAGCCCGCCACCAGGGGGCGATCCAGATGTTTTGGCTTCAGTTTTAGGGAGCTGACATGTCGTCCATCTTTACAGTCACTGTTTTAGACACATAAATCAGGAGGTTTAGCAGTTTTGGTGTTTCCTGTGTGTTTTGAGGTTATGCGGCTCGTACGAGGCGTTGTCCGGCGGCAGCACCACTGAAGGTTTTGAGGACTTTACGGGCGGCGTGGCGGAGATGTACGAGCTGAAGAAAGCTCCCAGAGATCTTCATCGTATCATCAGTAAAGCTCTGGAGAGAGGATCGCTGCTGGGCTGCTCCATAGACGTCAGTCACGCACGTTCACACTCACAGCTGAGAAGAATCTGTACAGACAACAGGCGAGCTGCTGTTTGATGCGTTAACTTTCTGCTTCGTCCTCAGATCACCAGCGCCTTCGACATGGAGGCGGTGACCTTCAAGAAACTGGTTAAAGGCCACGCCTACTCTGTCACCGGACTCTCACAGGTGAGCTCAGCTTCTGCCATCACATCACACGCCGACCAGAGGAGCCCGACCGCATCAGTATCCAGTCTTTGTGTTCTGGGCGTTTGTCTTCCTCTCTGCAGGTGGAGTACCGCGGTCGGCAGGAGCGTCTAATCCGGATCAGAAACCCCTGGGGTCAGGTGGAGTGGACCGGAGCCTGGAGCGACAAGTCAGTGCTTCAGTTTTACACTTTAAACTCATTTTAAGACCAAACAGGTCGTCTGTCTTCGAGAGAACGGCAGGAAATAATCTCGTTTGTGTGTCAGCTCCTCAGAGTGGAGCGCCATCGACTCTGCAGAGAAAGACGAGATGCTCTGCAAGATGGAGGACGGAGAGTTCTGGTAGGTCTGTCTGCCTGTCTGTCTGCCTGTCTGACTGACTGTCTGCCTGTCTGTCTGTCTGTCTGTCTGCCTGTCTGTCTGCCTGTCTGTCTGCCTGTCTGACTGACTGTCTGTCTGTCTGTCTGTCTGCCTGTCTGTCTGTCTGCCTGTCTGCCTGTCTGTCTGTCTGCCTGTCTCTCTGTCTGACTGTCTGTCTGCCTGTCTGTCTGTCTGTCTGTCTGACTCTCTGTCTGTCTGTCTGTCTGACTGTCTGTCTGTCTGCCTGTCTGCCTGTCTGTCTGTCTGTCTGTCTGTCTGTCTCTCTGACTGTCTGTCTGTCTGCCTGTCTGTCTGTCTGTCTGTCTGTCTGTCTGTCTGACTGTCTGTCT